>NC_053027.1:220074020-220162135 GCF_003073215.2 Triticum urartu | reverse complement strand
GATCTACCACGAGATCAAGGAGGCTAAACCCTAGAAGCTAGCCTATGGTATGATTGTTGTATGATGAAGTTGTCCTACGGACTAAAACCATCCGGTTTGTATAGACACCGGAGAGGGTTAGGGTTACACAAAGTCGGTTACAATGGTAGGAGATCTTGAATATCCGCGTCGCCAAGCTTGCCTTCGCGCCAAGGAAAGTCCCATCCGGACACGGGACGGAGTCTTCAATCTTGTATCTTCATATTCCTGGAGTCCGGCTGAAGGTATAGTCCGGCTTCCCGAACACCCCCTAATCCAGGACTCCCTCAACCGCAGACAGTGCCGAAGACAACCACCTCCAGCAAGATTCAGCACAAGAGGATGGAGAAGCCAGCCCTCATGAGAGAGCGGCAGACAGAGAGGTCAAGGACGATAATTATATGCCTCCCTCCGAAGACGAGGCAAGCCTCGACGACGACGAATTTGTCGTGCCGGAGGATCCCGTCGAACAAGAGCGTTTCAAACGCAGGCTTATGGCCACGGCGAGCAGCCTCAAGAAAAAACAGCAACAGCTTAGAGCTGATCAAGATTTGCTAGCCGACAGATGGACTGAAGTCCTTGCGGCCGAAAAGTATGAACTCAACCGCCCCTCCAAGAGCTACCCAAAGCATAGGTTGCTACCCCGATTAGAGGAGGAAGCACCTAAACCTACATCACCAGCGCATGATGCGGCCGACCGGCCAGCCTGTGGCCGCGACAGAGAGGCCTCTTGGCCCTCCACTCAAGCCGCACCCCGGCGCCGCTCAAAAAATACCAAGGCACGGGAAAATGCGCCAGACCTGCGAGATATATTGGAGGACAAGGCAAGGCAAACAAGATCGATCTACGGATCGCGTGGGCGCCCCATGGCATGAGACGGTAATCATCACTCCGGATATAGTAAATCCGGCCGGGCCGAACACAGTAGACAAAGCTTGTTCGAGCTGCGTCGTGATATAGCCCAATATAGAGGCGCCGCACACCCACTATGCTTCACAGATGAAGTAATGGATCATCAAATCCCCGAGGGTTTCAAACCCGTGAACATCGAATCATACGATGGCACAACAGATCCTACAGTATGGATCGAGGACTATCTACTTCATATCCACATGGCCCGCGGTGATGACCTACACGCCATCAAATACCTCCCACTCAAGCTTAAAGGACCAGCTCGGCATTGGCTTAACAGCTTGCCAGCAGAATCAATTAGTTGTTGGGAGGACCTGGAAACTGCATTCCTCGACAATTTCCAGGGCACTTATGTGCGACCACCAGACGCCGATGACCTTAGCCACATAATTCAGCAGCCAGAGGAATCAGCCAGACAATTCTGGACACGGTTCCTAACCAAGAAAAAACAAATCGTCGACTGTCCGGACACAGAGGCCCTAGCAGCCTTCAAGCATAACATCCGCGGCGAGTGGCTTGCACGGCACCTAGGACAGGAAAAGCCGAAATCTATGGCACCCCTCACGACACTTATGACCCGCTTTTGCGCGGGAGACGACAGCTGGCTAGCTCGCAGCAATAACATGACCAAGCGCCCTGGTAATTCGGATACCAAGGACAGCAGTGGCAGGTCGCGTCCCAACAAGCAAAAGCGCCGCATTAACGGTGACAATGCTGAGGATACGACAGTTAATGCCGGATTCAGAGGCTCTAAACCCGGTCAGCGGAAAAAGCCATTCAAAAAAATACTCTAGGCCCATCCAGTTTGGACCGAATACTCGACCGCTCATGCCAGATACATGGCACCCTCGAAAAACCAGGCAATCACACCAACAAGGATTGTTGGGTGTTCAAGCAGGCAGGCAAGTTAAATGCCGAAAGCAGAGACAAGGGGCTGCATAGCGATGACGAGGAGGAGCCCCGCCCACCGAACAACAGTGGACAAAAAGGTTTTCCCCCACAAGTGCGGACGGTGAACATGATATACGCAACCCACGTCCCCAAGAGGGAGCGGAAGCGTCCGCCAAGGGACGTATACGCGATGGAGCCAGTCGCCCCAAAGTTCAACCCATGGTCTTCCTTCCCGATCACTTTTGATCGAAGGGACCACCCCACTAGCATCCGTCATGGCGGATTCGCCGCATTGGTTCTAGACCCAACCATTAACGTATTTCACCTCACTAGAGTCCTTATGGACGGCGGCAGCAGCCTGAACCTGCTTTACCAGGATACAGTGCGGAAAATGGGCATCGATCCCTCAAGGATTAAACCCACTAAAATGACCATTAAAGGCGTCATACTAGGTGTAGAGGCCAACAATATAGGCTCAGTTACACTTGAAGTGGTCTTCAGATCTCCAGATAATTTCTGAAGCAAGGAGTTAATCTTCGACATAGTCCCGTTCCACAGCGGCTATCATGCACTGCTCGGGCGAACCGCATTTGCCAAGTTCAATGCGGTGCCGCACTACGCATACCTCAAGCTCAAGATGCCAGGCCCTCGAGGAGTCATCACGGTCAATGGAAACACCGAACGCTCTCTCCGAACGGAGGAGCATACGGCGGCTATCGCAGCGGAAGTACAAAGCAGCCTCTCAAGGCAATTCTCCATTCCATCCATTAAACGTCTGGACACCGTCAAGCGCGCCCGTAGTAACCTACAACAAGACCTCCTGGCACGTTCCGAGCAAGCGCAGCAATGCGGCCCCAACCCCAGCCCTCGCGAACTTGCGAAACCAGTGTTGCACGTACATAACTATGCTCTGGAAATACCATGGGCACAGGGGGAGGGGCACCATCATGGCACGCCCGAGACGCGGCTTAAACCGCACTAGGGGCTGCCGATTTCTTAATTTTCTCTTATTTTCAGGACTCCATTCTTCGGAAGGCTTGTCCGGCACTACAATTGCCGCACAAACGATACAACCAGGGAAGCAGAAAGCTACGCCGCACTATGGAACTCTAAGGTGGTCTCTATAACGAGCAGTATACCTGTTTCACATAACATTCCGCAGCTCGCCCCTGGAAAGGACATGTTAAATAGTCCCATCTTTTGCTTATTGCACTATTTGTATCGTTCTGCTTTAATCGCAGCTTTTTTAAATAAACAATGCATAGCTTCCGTCTATTATTGCATTACTCTTTTTTACGAATAAATGTTCATTAATGACTTGTTGCACCCGTACACTTTGGTACGACCAATACGCCAGGGGCTTAAGTACCCCACAATACGGTGTGAGAAGTCCGAACACTTTCACAAGTGAGGCATCCCGAACTTATAGCATTATATGCCTCGGCTCCGAATCATGTCACGGGTCAATAGTTGGGTTTGCCCGGCTCCTATGTTTTGGTACCTTACGTTTCGTTATATCGGCTAAGGTAGCACTAGGAGAACTACTGCAATTGTGCCCCAGTTGAGCTGGGCTAAGCACCTCAGTAGAGAAAGCTAAAACTGACCGTCATGATGAGGTGAGAGTTGGTCACTATTCAAGAGGTTTTCGAGTCCCTAAAGACTTATGCCACTTAGAGCGAGGAGTCGGCTTTGTCCGGCCTAGGCACGGATAGCGCCCTGAACTCGGTCTTCCGAACACTAGGGGCTTCGCCGAAATTTAAAATTATAGAATTCTATGGCTAAGTGAGAGTGTTCAAGCATTATAGTCCGATTGCCTTGTTCGTTGTGTTGAGTGCCTCCCTCGAAGGACCCAAGAATGGGAAAAAGAGCGCTCATGTTTATCCCGAACACCCCAGCACTCGTGGCATGGGGGCAGAAGCCGACGACTCGCCATCTCTCAAATTTAATAAACGGCCGCACAGAAGGTAATATTTTAAATTCAAAAGCGTTGCTTAGCGCATATGAACAAGTTTTCAGCGTACAGGATCACAAATGCGAGTTTACTCAAAAATTACATCTTTGGAGCATTCATCCGATATAAGGCAGGCACCCTTTAGGACGCCCTAATAATACGCTTCCGGGACGCGATGCTCCTTGCCCGGCGGTGGCCCGTCCTTCACCAGCTTCTCCGCATCCATCTTGCCCCAGTGCACTTTAGCACGGGAAAGCACCCTACGGGCACCTTCGATGCAGACGGAGCGCTTGATTACTTCAAGCCGTGGACAAGCATCCACCAGCCGCGTCACCAGCCCGAAGTAGCTCCCAGGAAGAGCCTCTCCAGGCCAAAGCAGAACTACGAGGCCCTTTATGGCCTGTTCGGCCACCTTGTGGATCTCGACCATTTGCTTTAGTTGGTCGCTCAAAGGCACCAGGTGTCCGGCCTCAGCATACTGAGACCAGAACACCTTCTCCGTCGAGCTCCCCTCCTCGGATTGGTAGTAGGCGTCGGCATTGGACGCACTACGGGGCAAATCTGCGAATGCTACTAGAGAGCTCCGGACTCGGGTAAGTTACAAGTAATTCACTTTCACGTGCTTGCTTTGCATAATGAATGCCTTACCCGCCGCTATCTTCTTCATCGCTTCAATTTCTTGGAGGGCTTACTAGGCTTCGGCCTTGGCAGACTTCGCGCTTTCGAGGGCTGCCGCAAGCTCGAACGCTTGCATCTTTGAGTCAAGCTCAAAACTCTCGTGTTTTTTCACGAGAGCCTGGAGCTCTTTCTGCACCTCGTCCACCTGTGCCTCCTGCTTCCCTCTCTCTGTGCGCTCCGTGGCCGCTCTGTTTTCGGCCTCGGACAGCGCTTTCTTAAGGGTTTCCACCTCGGTCGTGGCCCCTATAATAGCACGTTGATCCTGTCATTTTTTGCAACCACATCTTCTCTATATACTTGCGCAAGGTATTACTTACCTTCCTTCTCCTCGAGTTGCCTCTTGGCATGGCCGAGCTCGTTCTCGGACCACGTGAGGTTTTGCTTCAGCATATCCACCTCCGCAGTCAGTGCGGC
Organism: Triticum urartu; assembly: GCF_003073215.2. Lineage (NCBI taxonomy): Eukaryota > Viridiplantae > Streptophyta > Magnoliopsida > Poales > Poaceae > Triticum > Triticum urartu. The sequence continues at coordinate 220,157,271 of NC_053027.1, read as the reverse complement.
GGAGGCCAGCAATGAAGCCTGCATACGCATATTGACTTGATTATGTTAGACTCCTGCGAATGTTATTAGATCCTCTATTCGGCTTTTCTTTCCGAACGCCGAATAGAGCATCAGGGGCTACTGTCTACGTGGTAATATTTTTACATATCCTTTACTTACCTCAATGCCTGTTAGAAGGCTGGCACAGGCTTCAGTCAGTCCGCTCTTGGCGGACTGAACCTTCTGGATCACCGCACTCATAATAGTGGGTGCTCCTCGTCGATGGAGGCGCCGTTAAGCACCTCCAGCAAATTGTCCGGTGTCTCCGGTTGGACGGAGGTCGCCGGCTCGGTAGCCTTGCTCCTCTTGGAAGGAGGCTGCCTACCAGAGTCCGGAACCATCGAAGGTTCCGGCGCAGTGTCCGGCTCAAGGCCGGACTTGGAGCCCTTGGGGGTTCTATCCCCTTTATGCCTGGAGTCCGGGAGGTCGCCTAGCGGCGCCTCCAGGACCACCTCCTCCTGGCTTGGAACCTGTTGGGACGCCACGTCGATGTCGTCCGTAGGGTGGGGGGAGGTAGCCGTCGGAAGCGAATTCACATCCGACGAATCCAGGGAGCCGCTCGACGACTTGTCGAGCCCGGCCTTGGGCGGACTACATAGTCATATTTGGCGTAAGGAGGAGTTGTGCAAGAAAGGAACACTATGCTCTAGTGTCCAAATACTTACGATCTCGCCAGGGGCTTGGCCCTATGCGGCCACTCCTCTTCGTCATCGTCGATGTTGGTGGAGTAGTCCAGAGGAAGGGTCTTCCCCTTCTTCGACCCTTCGGCCTCCCCAGTTGGGGCGGCCTTCCTTTTCTTCCCTCCCCCCGCTGGATGGGGAGAGGTCTCTTCTTCCTCCTCCTCGTCTTCATGGGAGGAGTGCGCCTTGGAGTCGTTGGATGATGAATCCGACACCTCCTGGCGCCGGGCACTCTTTCGAGTCCCTGTGGCCTTCTTCTTGGCCTTCTTCTCCGGCACCACATAGGGTGCCGGAACCAGCAGCTTCGCCAAGCGAGCGTCCGCTGGGCCTTCGGGCAAAGGAGCCAGACAGTTGATCTGTCCAGACGTCTCCTGCCAAGCCTGTCAAAGGTAAGGGAGCTTAGGTCCCGCATGGAGTCAAAGTATGAAAAACTAATACCCTGTAAAAGGTAAAAACAGCTTACCGCACGAGCGTGACGCTGCGTGCTGAATCTGCGATCCTCGGTAGCGGATGCGGGGGCCTCAGCGCCCTTGAAAAGCACCTTCCAGGCATCTTTGTACGTCGTGTCGAAGAGCCTTCTCAGAGTTCGGTGCCGCGATGGGTCAAACTCCCACAGGTGGAAAGCCCGTTGTTGACACGGGAGGATCCGGCGTTTGAGCATAACCTGGACTACTTTGACAAGTTTGAGCTTCCTGTCCACCAGGGTTTGGACGCATGTTTGGAGTCCGGTCAGCTCTCCTTTTTTACCCCATGACAGGCCCGTCCCTTTCCAGGAGGTGAGCCGCGTAGGGGGTCTGGATCGGAACTCGGGGGCTGCGACCCATTCAGGGTCGCGCGGCTCGGTGATATAAAACCACCACGATTGCCACCCCTTTAGGGTCTCCACGAAGGAGCCCTCGAGCCATACGACGTTGGGCATCTTGCCCACCATGGCGCCTCCGCACTCCGCCTTGGTGCCGCGACCACCTTCGGCTTGACATTGAAAGTCTTGAGCCATAGGCCGAAATGGGGGCGGATGCAGAAGAAAGCCTCGCACATGACGATATACGCCGAGATGTTGAGGACAAAGTTCGGGGCTAGATCATGGAAATCCAGGCCATAGTAGAACATGAGCCCCCGGACAAATGGGTGGAGAGGGAAGCCCAATCCACGGAGGAAATGGGGGAGGAACACCACCCTCTCATGGGGCATAGGGGTGGGGATGAGCTGCCCCTCTTCGGGAAGCCGGTGCGCAATGTTGTTAGACAAGTATCCGGCCTTCCTCAGTTTTTTGATGTGTCCCTCCGTGATGGAGGAGACCATCCACTTGCCTCCCGCTCCGGACATGGCTGGAGAAGGTTGAGGTGGGGTGTGCGGACTTGGGCGCTGGAGCTCGAGTGCGCGGAAGTGGATAGGCAAAGGAGGAAGACGGCGTGGATGAAAAGGTGGATCCTTATCCCCTTATATGGGCGGACGCGACTATGCGTCCCCACCAGCCTGGTAAAACTCGCTTATCTCCCAAGCGCGGTAATCAATGGCGCGGTTGGGTTACCCACGCATGTATTGATGAGAATCCCGCAATAAGGGGACATGATCTCAGCTTTGACAAGACGTGCCAAGGAAACCGCCTCGCTAAATGCGCTGAGGTGGGACAGTAAAGCGATTCGAATAAAGACTTGGCCGTGGTGTGATGTCACGCTACGGAATACGTTAGCAGATTAGATTTGTGTAAATATTATTCTCTCTATGGCAATATGTGGAAACTTAATTTGCAGAGCCGGACACTACCTTTGTGTTCAAAATCTTCTATGAAGTACTTAGAGGAGGAACCCGCGTTGCAATGCCGAAGACAATCTGCGCGCCAGACTCGTCGTCATTGAAGCCTGGTTCAGGGGCTACTGAGGGAGTCCTGGATTAGGGGGTGTCCGGATAGCCGGACTATACCTTCGGCCGGACTCCTGGACTATCAAGATACAAGATAGAAGACTTCGTGCGGTGTCCGGAAGGGACTTTCCTTGGTGTGGAAGGCAAGCTTTGCGATACGGATATGTAGATCTCCTACCATCGTAACCAACTGTGTGTAACCCTAGCCCTCTCCGGTGTCTATATAAACCAGAGGGTTTTAGTCTGTAGGACGAACAACAACAATACCATAGGCTAGCTTCTAGGGTTTAGCCTCTCTGATCTCGTGGTAGATCTACTCTTGTACTAACCATATCATCGATATTAATCAAGTAGGACGTAGGGTTTTACCTCCATCGAGAGGGCCCGAACCTGGGTAAAAACATCGTGTCCCTTGTCTCCTGTTACCATCCGCCTAGACGCACAGTTCGGGACCCCCTACCCGAGATCCGCCGGTTTTGACACCGATAGTAGCCATCCCCCAACTCTTCTGATTAATGGCGCACGTATTTGAGGAGAGGAAGGCCGCCTTGTTAGGAGCTGGCCTCTCCTCGAGCCAGCTGGTCTGGGGTCGCCGCCCTCTGGCTTCTCACAGACAGGCAGGGCCCACCGCCTGTGGGCCATACCGACATTCCATATTGGGGGCATGGCCCTCTCTATTATGGGTGATGTCATGGGCCATACATCAACAGTGTTGCGCCGGCCGGGGGGCGTCCACCCATACGAGGCACTGTGGCCACACTTGGCCATGGATTCGGGGGTGGCTGTCAGCACTATAGCCACGCCCCGTCTCGTCGTCATGATGTGGTGCAAACTTCGAGGTGCTTGGAGCCGCCTGCTGAGGGCCGGCCTCTCTAGAGGCCGCCCGCCAGGAGTCGGCCCAATTTGAGGCCGCCCTATGGGCCTTGCTGTCTTCTTTCGACCGGCCACTGAGACCAGTCGGCTGTAAGAAGGCGGCTAGTTCATCTGTAGGTCTTGAGGGGCGAAGCCAGCCCTAATTTCTTGAAATGCCATGGGGAGCTGATGAGGCTACCCTGGCTAATTACTCAGACAGTAGTCCCCGAATCTGGTGAGGCGCCGCGGCTAAAAGAGGTGAGGAGCCTCGGCAGCTTCCCACTCTGAGTGCTTCATCCGTCTTCTGGAATGCTGACTGTTGGGAGCCGGACGTGACTAGGCGGGCCGCCTGGTGGTTTTCGAAATGTCTTGGCTGGAGCTTGGTGGTGCACCGGCCTGGCGCCAATCTTGCCGCCTGCATGTTGCTCGCCACGTGTCGCTAGCCGGCCAGGCCGCCTGCCAGCCCATGCGCGTGATGGGACATCATAGCAAGCCGGGGCCCACCACTACCGGGCCTCGGCACGCGCGCAGATCTGCTGTGGCTGAGGCGAACGGTTGGAATTCTTTGGCATAATTACTCCATGCCGTTACGATGTGGTTAATGCGGGATCGTGGGGTCATGGGTGTCGTGGATCTAAGACTGATAGTAGAATGGAGGTAGGTATGAGAAGGCAAGATCCTAACTACGACAAAGTTGTACACACGAGTTTTACGAGTTCAGGCCCTTCGCGGAGGAAGTAACAACCCTACGTCTCGGTGCCCGGAGGCGGTCGACTGGATTATGTGTGTGTGTTACAGGGGGTGCGAACCCTTGTGCCAGTGGAGGGGGTGGCTTATATAGAGTACACCCAGACCCCAGCCAGCCCACGTTACAAGGGGTTTAAGGTACAACAAGAGGGGGCGTTACTGGTAACGCTAGTAATAAAGTGACATCAATGCCCATTAAGTCTATGAAGTAAACATCCGACCGTTGCCATGTACAGTGACTTTAGACCTTCTGTCTGTCGAGTGATAGTTGTCACGGTCGAGTGACTTCGAGTCTTCCGAGTGGAATGCTTCGTGGTCGAGTGGATGACGCGATCCCTCGAATGCTTCTGGTTTTAGGGTGATGTCCTAGGGGAGGGTGTCTAGGTTAGGCCTATGACCCTACCCTTGGTACATAGCTTCATCATTAGCCCCCGAATGGTTCTGGGTTCGAGAGGAGAAGGAGTTGAGAATACCTCCGATTCAATTTTTGCGCTTCGGAAGAGTCTTACTGGGATCAAATGAACAATCATGATGACTTCAACTTCTTTTTCAGTCCTCTTGATCCATTCTTGGTTTTGTTGAGTGAATTTTTACTGCTAAGCTTCGAGTGTTCAAATGGAAAAAATCTTCTGTCTGATAGGTTGCTTTGCCGCTTGCGGATCTTGCAGGATTTGAATTTTGGGAAGCGTGCGGGGCGGAGGAGGCCGCAGTAATCGGGTTGGATTAGGCAGGGCCGCCTCGATCATTGTGCCACCTTTTTCGCCATGTATCGCGCGCGCGACAATTGCGGGATTTGATAGGAACGCGGTAACAAGGCGAAGGCGAAGGGGAACAAGGCGAAGGCGAAGGGGAACACGGGAACAAGGCGAAGGCGAAGCGGAGGAAGACCAACCGGGGCGGATCCTCGTCGAGATACGGTCTGCGGCGTAGCTGGGTCCAGGGAGATTGGATTCAGTCGACGATCCGGCAGGACGACATTGACGATCTGGTTGAGGCGGGTCTGATTCCCCACAAGTCAGCGCGGCTCCCGGAGGATGAGACCGAGCCGCGGCCGCGGGAGGGTGAGTGTGTGCTCCTCGCCACCCACGTCGACTGTGGTTTTTCTTTCCCTCCTCACTCTTTCTTTCGAGGTTTCTTGAACTTCTTTGGAGCACAACTTCATCATTTTTTCCCAACACTATCGTGTACCTCGCTGCATTCGTGTCCATGTGCGAGAATTTCTTCGGTTGTCAGCCATACTGGAGCCTCTTCAAACACATCTTCACCTGTCGTTCTCAGTCAGTAAAAAATGCAAATCCGAGTGATGAGAGGACACATGTGATCTAGATGTGTGGGGTCTTGGGATCCAAATGAGAGGTAAAAGCACTTTCCCAGCCATGATTCTTCCCGAGTCAGTCAGAGGGTGGCAGTCAACCTGGTTCTACTTTAAAGACCAGCCGACTCTGGGTCAGTCGACTAGACTTCCCCCCTTTTCCATGGCTCGAGTCGAGAAGCCCTCTGCCTTGAAAGTGACTCCGTAGGAGAAAGCTGAGGTGAAGGTGTTGGTCGAGCGGGTGGTCCAACTCATTCGTGATGGCATGACCGGCATGGATCTGATGGAGGTCTTCCTCAGACGATGCATTTAACCGCTTCAAGCTCGCGACCATCTGATGTGGATGTATTCGGACATCGAGGATACCACTCGGATCCAACCATTAAATATCGATGAGGACATGGTGGAGAAGTGGTTGAGAGGCATCACTGGCAACAAAGACAACCCCAGGGGATCCAGGAGAATCCCTCCACTCGACAACTCATATGAACCAGACAAGGTCCAATTCGATCTTCGAAGGTTTTTTGATCTATCATGTAATTGCCTTCTGCCAACCGACTGATATTTGTTCCACTTGTTGTCTTTTAGGCCTTCACTGAGATGTACTCGATGCCTAAAGGATAGCAGTAGCAGGACCCAGAAGGAGAGGCGAGCGGAAGCGATAGCATGGACTGGCAATCTGATGGTGGCGAAGAGGAGGAGCAAAGCGAGGACTCGAGAAGCGGTGAAAAAGTCGAGTCACCGCTGAGGGAGTCCTGGATTAGGGGTCCTCGGACAGCCGGACTATATACGTTGGTCGGACTGTTGGACTCTGAAGATACAAGATTGAAGACTTCGTCCCGTGTCCGGATGGGACTCTCCTTTGCGTTGAAGGCAAGCTTGGCGATTCGGATATGTAGATCTCCTCCCTTGTATCCTACTCTATGTAACCCTAGCCCCTCTGGTGTCTATATAAACCAGAGGGTTTCAGTCTGTAGGACAGCAACAATCATACCATAGGCTAGCTTCTAGGGTTTAGCCTCTCCGATCTCGTGGTAGATCAACTCTTGTAATACTCATATCATCAAGATCAATCAAGCAGGAAGTAGGGTATTACCTCCATCAAGAGGGCCCGAACCTGGGTAAACATTGTGTCCCTTGCCTCATGTTACCATCCGCCTTAGACGCACAGTTCGGGACCCCCTACCCGAGATCCGCCAGTTTTGACACCGGCAACCGCCTCGCATTGAAAAGCGTTCCGAACATAAGCACGACCCGGCGAGTGTCCATGGTGCACTCGGACCTCTTCTCATGTGCTGACTGAAAAGGCCCTGAAGCAGCAAAAGATTACAGAACCAAAGCCTCGGAAGGCCATGCCCAAGATCAAGATTGACGTCCCCGTCGCTTCTGCGTAAGTGTCCTGTCTCCAGTTTTTAATCGAGGATTTATGTTGTCGACTCTCTTTATCATTTGCCCGATTGAATCTTGAAACTTGAAGAGCTGCCACTTTTGGTACTTCTGCCTATAGGGATGATGACGAAGGCATAGAAGACACGGTCATTTCTAACCCGGGTATGATTTTTGCAAACTTGCCTTTGCTTTCTCAGCCATTTTATTGACCGACTGAATTCCAACAACTAACTCTTGTTTGCAGCTCCTCCTCATGTCATTGATCTTCCGGATGATGACGAGGACGTGCCGCCGAGGCCTAGGAGGAGTAAGAAGGCATCAACTGGCAAGACGTCCCAACCGGTGCCGATGGTAGAACTACTGGCCCAACAGCCTGAAGATGTGACTTGGGCTTCTGTTACTTTCACTACTCCAGTATCAAGTGAACGCCCTACATCGTCGACTGCACTAGTGTTTTCTTCAACTATCCAGCCTCATGTCTTGGAACTTCAAGCTATCGCGACCACACCATCAACCCCATTATTTACCGCTCATCACATTCCAGAAAGCTAGGCCAACGCTGTCGCAGAAGCCATTTGCCAAGCTGGCATAATGATGGAGGGAGTGAAGGTGGTGCACGAAAATAGTCAGGCTACTTACGACGCTAGTGCGGCCCTTCTAGCCAATGTCCAGGTAAGTTGGCTTCCGACTGAACTCTTATCTTGTTGCTTGTTCTGTTAGGATATGCTACTTGAAAACTTTTCTCTGTAAAACATCCTGTTATTCTGCACTTCACATCTGCGCACCCACTCGGTGTTTGATGTCTTTATTGTTTCACTCTTCCACTCGGTCTGGGCGGACCATGTCGAGTGGAATCCGATCCAGTGGGGGAATGCTAAGTGCACCCACTGGGTGTAGTCCCTGAGACCGCAGTCGACTGCTGGCAGTCGGTTGGGGTCTGAGTATGCCTTTCTCTCGTTTTTTTCTTCCACTCGGTCTGGGCAGACCGTGTCGAGTGGAATCTGAACCAGTAGGGGCACGATAAGTGCACCCACTGGGTGTAGTCCCCGAGACTACTATAGAATGTTTGATTCTGCAGTAGTCTTAGAGTTTTATTCACTCGGAAGCGAATGATCTTTGATCTTGTCCATTGACATATCTTTTACTTATTGTAGAAATCATGTGCGCTTATCTCCAAGTTCTTTGAATTCGAGGAAAAGCAGACACAACTCAACCTTAACTTGTAGCTGGCCAATCAGAACTTGAAAAAGGCTAAAGATGAAGTAGCTGGTACAGAAGGTAACGACCTGTCGACTATTTATTTTGACCATCCCTCAAGTTATCTATTCGTTCTTCTGTCTGACCCAAGTGTATATCTTGCAGATAAAATGAGGCAGGCTCTGGCGAAGAAGGACCTCGATCTTGCAGCTGCGCAAAAGGAGGCTCAGGAGAAGACTACACTTGCTGACAAGAAGCTGGCTTCGGCCGGTGCGCTAGAGGAGGAAATCACCAAGCTGAAGGCCTCTCTTGCCGAGTCCAACCGAGAAGCGACTCGTCTGAAGAAAGATAAGATGACTCTGAACAATAAGCTGGAAGGAATTTCTTGTAGGAGAAACGACCTGGAAGCTTATCTGAAAGCACTCGCTAAGAAGCTCTTCCTTATACTCGAAGGTACTTTTCTTTATCCGACTAATTTACTGTTTGCAAGTCACCATGAACCGGTTGAATCATTAATTCCTTGAATCTGCAGAATTCTACCAAAACTTTGAAGAAGAAACTGGATGGATCGACACAGGCTTGGACCCCATCCTTTCTCCTGTCGGTGATGAGGCTGCCATGAACGTGCTCCCACTGGAATCCCGTGTTGCCAGCGTTACGAGCTATCTTGCTCGCCTGAAGGTGGCGGTGTCACGCATCGATACAACACTTTGGCCAAGGACAACGCTTCAAAATGACCTCGAGTCCCTGATGACTCGACTCAATGAGGTCCCTGGTCGAGTGCAAGAATGGAAGAAGTCTTCTGCCCGATGCGGTGCTGACGTGGCTCTGTCGCTGGTTCGGGTGCACTTCAAAGAAGCTCGAGAAGAGAAGCTGGCAGCGATCAAAGTTGCCAACACCAAAAGGCATGAATTCCAATCCTTCATGGAAACCTTCATTGCTACTGCCACTTGGATCACTGACGGAATAGATCTGGATGAGTTCGTCGAACCTGCAAGCCCTCCTCCTGAGGAGTGAACAAACTTTATATCTCGCCTTAAATTTGCCTCGGAATGCTGAGTGATTTTGTAACCATTAAACTCCTTCCGGCCTGATGCCCGAGTACTTTTATCCGTGTTCTGGAACTTTAGGATTTACCTGAACTTGGTTTATCTCTGCATGTGCTTGTGTTTGCCTTCGAGTGGAATTTGTTCTTCACTCGGAATAGTCTTTGTACTTGAGATGCAGCTCTGAGGAGGAGGTCCCAGTCGACCTGCACCTCGTCATCCTTGCAGATCAGGAAGGAGCGCACGTTATACTTGTGGCGCAGCACCGAAGAGAAGGTTGAAGTTGACCTGTGCCTCATCGTCCTTGCAAATGAGGATGGAGCGCACGTTGTATTTGTGGCGTAGCTCCGAATAGAAGGTTGTAGTCGACCTGCACCTCATCGTCCTTGCTGATGAGCATGGAGTGCACGTTGTATTTGTGGCCTAGCTCCGAAGAGAAGGTTGCGGTTGACCTGCACCTTGTCGTCCTTGCGCATGAGGATGGAGCATACGTTGCATTTGTGGCGCTGCTTGCAGTCGACCTACACCTCATCGTCCTTGTGGATAGGGATGTGTTTCAAACTTCGGCGAGTACTGGACTGCAGCTAAGCCCCCAAGTGTGAGAGTTGTCACCACTCGGTAGGATTTTTCAAACTTAGGCTTGTCCTGGACTACAGCTAAGCCCCCGAGTGTGAGGGTTGCTCACCACTCAGTAGGATTTTTTAAACTTAGGCGAGTACTGGACTGTAGCGAAGCCCCCGAGTGTGAGGGCTGCTCACCACTCGGTAGGATTTTTCAAACTTACGCGAGTACTGGACTACAGCCAAGCCCCCGAGTGTGAGGGTTGCTCACCACTCGGTAGGATTTTTTAAACTTACACGAGTACTGGACTGCAGCTATGCCCCCGAGTGAGAGGGTTGCTCACCACTCGCCAGGGTTTTTTAAACTTAGGCGAGTACTGGACTAAAGCTAAACCCTCGAGTGAGAGGGTTTCTCACCACTCGGTAGGATTTTTAAACTTACGTTAGTACTTGAATGTAGCTAAGCCCTCGAGTGAGAGGGTTGCTCACCACTCGGTAGGATTTTTAAACTTAGGCGAGTACTGGACTGCAGCTAAGACCCCGAGTGAGAGGCTTGCTCACCACTCGGTAGGAATTTTCAAACTTAGGCGAGTACTGGACTGCAGCTAAGCCCCCGAGTGAGAGGCTTGCTCAGCACTCGGTAGGATTTTTCAAACTTAGGCGAGTACTGGACTGCAACTAAGCCCCCGAGTGAGAGGCTTGCTCACCACTCGGTAGGATTTTTCAAACTTAGGTGAGTATTGGACTGCAGCTAAGCCCCGAAGTGAGAGGCCTGCTCACCACTCGGTAGGATTTTTTAAACTTAGGCGAAACGGATTCGCTACTAAGCCTCCGAGTGGGAGTGTTGCTCACCACTCGGTAGGATTTTTCGAACTGAGGCGAGTACTGGACTACAGCTAAGCCCCTGAGTGAGAGGCTTCCTTACCACTCGGTAGGATTTTTCAAACTTAGGCGAGTACTTGATTGCAGCTAAGCCCCCGAGTGAGAGGCTTGCTCACCACTCGGTAGGATTTTTTAAACTTAGGCGAAACGGATTCGCAGCTAAGCCTCCGAGTGGGAGCGTTGCTCACCACTCGGTAGGATTTTTCGAACATAGGCGAAACGGGTTTGCAGCTAAGCCACCCACTGGGGGATTTAGAGCATAAAAGGAACAACAATCATTTATGAGACTGTAAAAACCGTGTCTTTGATAATGAAACTAGAGGGTATTTCTTATTACATCTCAACAGTCTGAGTGCTTTTAAGTGTAAACGGGGCGGAGCAGCTCCGCATTCCAAGCGTGTGGCTCGTCTTTCTTGTGCGTGACATTGTAAAGATGGTACGCTCCATTGTGGAGCACTCTGGTGACAATGAAGGGGCCTTCCAAAGCAGGAGCGAGCTTGTGAGGTTTCTGCTGATCCACTCGAAGAACCAAGTCTCCCTCTTGAAATGCTCGACCCCTCACGTTTCTGGCTTGGAATCGACGAAGGTCTTGCTGATAAATGGTCGACCGGATCATGGCCATCTCTCTTTCCTCTTCCAGGAGATCAACTATGTTTTGCCGAGCCTGCTTCGTGGAAAAGCTCGACTCGGGGTGCATTGTTAAGCAAGTCACTCGGTAGAACAACTTTAGCTCCATAGACCAAGAAGAATGGAGTTCAGCCAGTCGACCGATTTGGAGTTGTCCTCAATCCCCAAAGCACTGATGGAAGTTCATCGACCTAGGCGCCTACTACATGCTTGAGATCACGCATCAATCGGGGTTTCAATCCTTTGAGAACGAATCCATTTGCTCTTTCTGCTTGTCCATTCGACTAGGGATGGGCGACTGAAGCATAGTCGACTCGAGTGCCTTGGGAAGCACATAAGGCTCGTACTCATCAGAATCGAAGTTGGATCCATTGTCGGTGATGATGCTGTGCGGAACACCATATCTGAATGTTAATTCTCTGATGAAGCTGACAGCAGTACTGGCTCCAAGATTTTTGATATGCTTGGCTTCAATCCATTTGGTGAACTTGTCGACTGCCACAAGCACATGAGTGAAGCCGCTCCTGCTAATCCTCAGAGGTCCGACCATGTCCAATCCCCAAATGGCAAAGGGCCAAACGAGTGGAATGGTCTTCAGGGCTAATGCAGGTTTGTGAGACATGTTCAAGTAAAACTGGCTACCTTCACATTTGTCGACTATTTCTTTCGCCATCTCATTTGCTCACGGCCAATAAAATCCTGCTCGGTATGCTATGGCCACAATGGTCCGAGAGGACACATGGTGACCACAGATCCCCGAGTGGATGTCATTGAGGATCACTCGACCTTTTTCTGGTGTTATGCATTTTTGGCTGACTCTAGTTACACTTTCTCTGAACAGTTGTCCTCTTATCACCGTAAAGGCTTTGGATCGACGGATGATCTGCTGAGCCTCTTCTTCATCTTCTGGGAGTTCCTTCCTAAGAATGTACGCAATGTACGGTACTATCCAGTCGGCAGTGATGACCAAAATGTCCATGATCAAGTCGACCACAGCTGGGACTTCGACTTCAGTCGGATCAGTGGCGCTCTTTGGTTGTGGGGGCTCTTCATGAAAGGATCTTCCTGAACTGATGGTGTATGAATATGTTCCGAAAACACATTGCTGGGAATGGCTTTCCTCTTGGAACCCACCTTTGCCAAATCTTCAGCTGCTTCATTTTTCAGTCGGGGGTATGTGATGGAGCTCTAAACCCTCAAACTTCTTCTCTAACTCTCTCACTTCATTACAATAGCCAGTCATAGCGGGGCTTCTGACGTCCCACTCCTTCATAACTTGATTAACCACCAAATCTGAGTTGCCGTAGACCATGAGGTGACGGAAGCCGAGTGCAATGGCCATACGCATCCCGTACAAAAGTGCCTCATATTCAACTTCATTGTTGGAGGAATCAAAATGAATCTGGAGAACATAGCTGAGCTTGTCACCTCGGGGGGATACCAATACCACCCCAGCACCAGAACCATTCAGCATCTTGGATCCGTCAAATAACATGGTCCAATGCTCCGAGTGAATCTGAGTTGATACTTGCTGTTCGACCCACTCAGCGAGGAAATCTGCTATTGCTTGGGACATGATAGCTTTCTTTGCCACAAACTTGATATCCAAGGGAAGGAGTTCAATCGCCCACTTTGCCACTCGACCAGTCGCATCTCTGTTGTTTAGAATTTCTGACAATGGTGCGTCGCAGACGACTGTAATGGAGTGATCAGAGAAATAATGTGCAACCTTCTTCGTGGTCATGTAAATCCCATAAACAAGCTTCTGATAATGTGGATATCTTTGCTTGGATGGAGTCAGAACTTCAAAAACATAGTATACTGGGCGCTAAACTTTATAGGCTTTTCCTTCTTCTTCCCGCTCGAACGTGAGTACCGTACTGACAACTTGTCCAGTGGCTGCAATATAAAGCAGTAAACGCTGTTTGCTGATTGGGGCAGCGAGCACTGGCTGGGTGGAAAGCAGGGCTTTGAGCTCTGCAAATGTTGCATCAGCTTCAGGAGTCCACTCAAACTTGTCAGATTTCTTCAACAGTCGATAAAGAGGCAATGCCTTTTCACTGAGGCAAGAAATGAATCGACTCAAGGCGGCCAAACAACCAGTAAGCTTCTGGACATCATGCACACGCACAGGGCGCTTCATCCAGTGTATGGCACCAACTTTCTCTGGGTTCGCGTCGATCCCTCGTTCGGAAACGAGGAAGCCAAGTAACTTCCCGCCAGGAACTTCGAATGTGCACTTTGATGGACTAAGCTTGATATCATACCTTCTCAGGTTGGCAAACGTTTCAGCAAGGTCAGCCAGCAGGTCGGAACCTTTACATGACTTGACGATAATGCCATCCATGTATTGATAGAGGCGAGGGTGTCCCGATCTTTTGATGAGATGATAACTATCGATTTGGTGGAGACGACTTTGACGATCCGACTACAAACGTGCGCGACGTTGCGCCTTAGCAATCCCTAAACCAATCTCCTGAGGTTACTGACGATGCCGCTAGCACTGTCAGCCTGACCACGAAGGTCTATTCCTGCAAGCAATCGAAGAACGAGCAAGAATATGATAAAGCAATCTGAATATTGCAAAGATATATGAGGTATTGATAATGGTGGGGATCCGTAAGCGGTCTTGGTCTGGTCGTTGGACACAAACGAAGTACACGAAGTTGCAATGGCTAACTTTTAACTAAACAAATCCCAAGGAAAAAGCTACTAGATGGATCTAATTATATAGGAGCAAGGGGTGGCGGCCAAGGAGGTGGGAGGACGTCGCAAGGCATCCTAAAACTAACCCTAGGTCGTACAAGGCTCATGGGCCCAAGTGGAGGTGATGCAACACCTTTGGGCTTGTAGTTTGACTCGGATTCTGCTGCAACGTCAGATTGTTTCGTCCGTAACTCAACGCTCCGGACGAACTTGAAGGTGAACCCAATTGGGTTGGAAAGATCATGAAATCTAGTTTCCAACAAAAAAATAATCACCCAATTCGGAGTCCGTATGAAAAAGTTGTTGGCGTTTTGAGTCAGGTATGTCTGTGCAGTCCGAATCTGAATCCAGAACGTGAGAGACTTGGACTCTATCTTCTCTTGCCCCAAAAGTGACGTGAGAAGGAATTTTTGAACACAACCTAAACTTCTCCTTTTCCCTTATCTTCATATGTGGATTGTACAAATGTCGCATACACCTGCAATTAGACAAAACACAAAAGTGTGTGAAGTATTTTTGTTCTGGATGACATAAATAGATTATTGAATAGTTTGCATTAGAAATCACCTGACGAATATGCATGTATGCAATATTTTTGGTCGTATCCAAGGTAGTCATGTCCTCATCATGTATTCTTCCACATTTCGACTGATTTGAGTCAGCAGACACTTCTGAATCATCCTCATGAATGTGGCTCCTGCGTTCTTGAGACCGAATGGCATGGTGACATAACAAAAAGACCCAAATGGAGTGATGAAAGATGTTTTTATCACGTCAGGTCCATACAGTCGGATCTGATGGTACCCGGAATAGGCGTCTAGAAAAGACAGACGCTCACACCCCACAGTCGAGTCGATGATCTGGTCGATGTGGGGGAGAGGAAAATGATCTTTTGGGCAAGCCCGATTGATATGCTTGAAGTCAATGCACATGCAAAGTGAATTGTCCTTCTTGGGGACCATGACAACATTGGTGAGCCACTCGGGGTGGTAAATCTCTCGGATGAACTCAACTGCTAGGAGCCACTTCCTCACCAATTTCTTTTCTCTTCTGTACGGTGGACCGTCGAAGATGTTCCTTGACTGGTTTTACTTTCGGGTCGACTCGCGAATGATGCTCAGCCAATGCCCTGGGTACACCCGGCATGTCAGAAGGTTTCCATGCAAAGATCTCCCGGTTCTCATGGAGGAACTGGATGAGCACTTCTTCCTACTTGTTGTCGAGTGATGTTGAGATATGAGTAGCAGCAGCACTAGAATCGGCCGGGTGAATATGAATCGGCTTGGTTTCACCGGACGACTGAAATGCAGAATCTGTGGCCGGCTTCTTGGAGCGCAGCAAATCACACGGATCTGCATTTTTCAGGTATTCTTGCATTTCGACTGTAGCCATTTGTGCATCGGCGGTTTTTGAGCCCTTCTGGAAGCACTCTTCTGCCCTCTGCCGATTTCCAGTGATAGTGATCACTCCTCTAGGACTAGGCATTTTCAATTTGAGATACACGTAACATGGTAGAACCATGAAACATGCATAGGCAGGCCTACCCAGAATAGCATGATAAGCTGTCACATCCCTAGTTCTGGTATGACCTAGGCCAGCCTTCCTTGTGCATCATGTTTAAATTTCAATTAATTTTGAAATGAGGATTTATGAAACCTCACAATCATTTCTGGAAATGACCCAAATAAAAAAATTGCTCCAAAAAGGTCCAAGAAAATGCTCATGTTGCTCTCTCAAAATATTGGACAGAGATAAAAATCAAACCAATATTTTTAAGAGCTCATAAGTATTTATTTTGGGCATTTGGAATTAATCCAGTAATTAATTGCTTTGGATATATATTTGCTATATATATAATATATGTCCAAAAATTCTGTTAATTGGTGAGGAGTTTTGGAGCAATCCAACTAGTTCCTACAAAAATTTACAAAAGAAAATAAAATGATTTAGTATTATTACTAAATCAGAAAAATGTTAGAAAATAGAAAAGAAAAACAAAAGGGAAAAACCTTACCTGGGTTACCTGCGGCCTGGCACTGTGCGCCCAGCAGGCCGGCCCAGCCCACCAGGACCTCTGCCAGTCATCCCCCTCCTCTCGCCAGGAGGACGAGAGGTGCGTGCCCGGCGCCTGCGGCCACACGCCGTGGCCACCTCCTGCATCCGCCTACGCAGGAGAGGCTCCTGGAGCCGCCACCTGCCGCCCCGCACCTCTCTCACTCTCTCCCGTTCCTTCCCCTCCTCTCTCTCGCTCTCTCCCGCGACAGCCAAAGCGCTGCCGTCGCCGCAGCTCACCGCCGACGCGCTCCCCGCCGTCCCCCGCCCCTCCGTCGAGTCCACAAGCTCCGCCTTGTCCCTCTCTTCCTCCTCACCGAGCCGCCCAACACCGGAAGCCCCTGGACGCCCAAGCACCGCCGTTCCCCTCGTCGACCACCGTAGATCGTCGCCGTCGAATTGCTGCCTCTGGTGCCTCCCTGAGCTCTTTGCCCCCCCCCCTGTTTGACTCACTGTGAGCTCCTCTGCCGCTCCCCTCTCTCCCCGTGCTCTGTTGTGCCGTGTACCCGCCATTTCCACCGGAGCCAAGAGTCGGCCGCCGCCGTTCTTATCGCCACCATAACAAGAGATAGCAAAGCTCGTTCCCGAGCATGACTACGTGCTCCGCAGCAAGCTAACGCCGCCACCAGCTCGTCTTCTCGTGCACCATAGCGCCGTGCCTCCCAAACCCGCGCGCCGGCCGCCGCTGCGAGCTCCGCTCCGGCGACCTCCGGCTATCCCGCGTCCTCCCGTCGCATCCACTAGATGCGCACGAGCACGAGCACGCGCGCCGGTCATTGGAGGACCAAATCCGAGGCCCCCCGCCATGTTCTGCCTCGCCGGCGGGATTGACCGGGTTTGACCCCCTCTGACCAGGGTTTGACCACCCTGGGTCACTGACACGTGGGGCCAATCCCATTAACTAAACCAGTTTAGGTTTAATTAATTTAGGATTAGCGACAGACACTGACGTGTGGACCCCACACATCAGGTTTGACCTGGTCAGCCGCCTTTGACTTGCTGACGCAATGCTGCTGTCATGCTGACGCAGTAATGGTTTTCTGGATTTAAAATAAATTAGGAAAATCCAGAAATTGTTATAAACTTCTAAAATTCATAGAAATTCAATCGTAGCTCAGATTGAAATAATTTATATATGAAAAATGATCAGAAAAATTAAATCTATCCATCTGTACCATTTTCATGCATGGAAAACAAACCTATACATGTTGTATATATGAAAACACACTTATGTCATTTTAAGAGACTTAATTTAGAGTAGCATTTGAACCTTTGGTTCAAATGGACCTCTTCCAAGTTGAATGCCAAATGCATTAGCTCAAAACACATCACGTACTCATGCCATGTTCATGCATCATATTGTTGCATATGCTTGTGTTTTGATTACCGACACCGTTCCTTCTCGATAGGTCCTGCTCCGGAGACCGATCCAGAGTACCTGTCAGTGGAGCAGTGCCCCCTCTATTGATCTACCAGGCAAGCAAACCCCCTTGTTCATTCCGATACAATCCTACTCTCTCGCTCCTGCTCTCATTTATTGCATAGGACAAGAACGATTCAACTGCTACTTTATGCTACGGTAGGTGAACCCATCCCTCTGCATGACCTGGCATTGCCATAGTAAATAGTTAAAACCCACTAGCATGTGTAGGAGTTTATTGAGCCATGTTGTGTTCCTACCATGCATTGCCTACTATTGCTTAGAGTTGCAACTAGTTTCTGGTGTTTGTAGGTAGTGCTATTTTTCTACTGAGTGGCACCCGGCAGGGTGGACTTGGGACAGACTAGGCACACGTGGCCCGGTGTACCGAGTGGCACCCGGATGGTGGGCTCGGGAACCCTGTACACATCGTTTGGGGCCGTGACCGAAACCCTGGCCGGATCTCCTTGCGGATGGAACCCGAATAGGTGATAAACCTAGAGTAGAGTCTTGTGTGGTTAGTCAGGTCGTGGCCGACACCCTCGCCAGGCTTCCGCTTGAAGGTTGCTGAGATACATGACGTGTACATAGTGATAAGTGGTGAGAGCGTGTGTGAAGAAGTACACCCCTGCAGGGTTATCATGATCTATTCGAATAGCCGTGTCCTCGGTTATGGACTTCTTGGATGCTTACGTGGTACATAGACAACTGAAAGTGAATACTCTAAAATGCTCAAGACAAGTGTGAATGCTATGGATGGCCTTCTCACAGGGAGACGGGAATGAATCCATAGTAGTGTATTGATGTGGTGATTAGTGGACTCGTGTGCGCTGCCTCACCTCAAAGAAGTTTCTCGTTGTCGTAGAACAGGATAGCCACTGAGTCAAAGCTGGCTTGCTGCAACTAAACCCCACATTACCTTCTTGATACAAATGCATGTATGATAGGATCTGATGTACGTCTTGCTGAGTACCTTTGTACTCACCTTTGCTTTATTTATGTTTTGCAGGTGAGACATCTGTCTCACTAGTAGTACCACATGGACTTCGACGAGTAGCTTGTTACCTCAGTTACGATCTTGTACCCTTGGGAGGGACTTGTAGATAGTCAAGCTTCTCGGCCTTTTTCTTTTGTAGTTGTCTGTACTCAGACATGTAATGCTTCTGTTGCTTGTATGCTCTGAATGATGGGTCATGTGACCCCTGTTTGTATTTAATGCTATGTGGCTCTTCTGGGCCTTTATCTCTATGAGTTTGCGTTATGTTGTGATGCCATGTTGTACAACACATACTTGCATGTTATGCATACGTGTAACGTGTATTGCTATGTGTGGGATCCGACAACCTAGTTGTCTATCCTTGGTAG
This sequence comes from Triticum urartu, assembly GCF_003073215.2. Taxonomy (NCBI): domain Eukaryota; kingdom Viridiplantae; phylum Streptophyta; class Magnoliopsida; order Poales; family Poaceae; genus Triticum; species Triticum urartu. The sequence goes on along the minus strand of NC_053027.1, from coordinate 220,138,534 downwards.
CCTCTCTTATGGGGAAATGTAGTCTAGTGCTTCCACCGAGCCATGGTAGTCCGCTACAGCCCGGTTCACCGGAGTCCTTCTAGCCAAACACTACTACTCCGGAACACTTAGACTGGCCGGCATGTGATTCACTTCGTTCTTGTGTCTGTCCCTTCTGGGAAATGTCACGCGGTGACATCCGGAGTCCTGCCTAGCCTGCTACAGCCCGGGTTCCCGGAGTCCTGTTAGCCCAGTTGCTACAGCCCGGATTCACACGCTGCTGACCGACATGCTCGATGTTGTTTAATGCATGCCTGTCCCTGTAAGTTAGTGCCACTTTGGGTTCACGACTAGTCATGTCGACCCGGGTTCTCTGTCATATGGATGCTAGCGACACTATCATATACGTGAGCCAATAGGCGCAAATGGTCCCGGGCCATGGTAAGGCGACACCCGTGGGAATACCATGCGTGAGGCCGCAAAGTGATATGAGGTGTTACATTCTAGATCGGTGTGACTTAGAATCTGGGTCCCGACAGCTTTGGTATCAGAGCCTGACTGCCTGTAGGATTACCAAGCCAACCTGGTCGAAGTTGAGTCTAGAAATTCTTTAGCTATATAAGGGAATTGATTGTGGAAGGGAACGTAAGGCTCTTTTACTCCTTATACCTCATGCCTTCTGATCTGAGTCATCCTATCTTTCCTACGGGGTTAAGGAACTAGGCTTTCTCTTCCGTCTATCAGGATCACGTGTTACTACTCTGTAGTCTCTAAGGATTGGTTGATCAGAGTGATATCCCAGTTCGAGTACCTCTGGTGTAGCCTGTTTAGTAATATCTCAGAACCTTGAGTGATGATGTTGAGTATGGTACTACCCCATCGTTTGGAGGATGTCTCATTTTGAGCATTTTACTGTCATTATGCTGTCGGAATTGTGCTAGGAGGTTGAGAGATACTAAATTCTTGTGCTACCTTCTGCATCCTATAGTTGATGCTAAATCCATCCTTGTTTCCTTGGTTTCGTTCTTCAGGATGTTGCCGGTTAACCGAAGTTCTGTTGCTCGTAGCCGGAACCCCGGAGATGGTAGGGATGAGGATCCTCCCGACCAGCCTTCGTTGGCAGAGTTTATGTTAGAGATGGAGAAGAACAAGCGAGAGTCTAACCGCTTGTTAGCACGTATTGAGGAGAACACCGCACCCCAGTGCAAAGAGTCAGCGACCATCTATGATTTCATTGGTCTGAAACCACCTACCTTCCATCATTCCATTGAACCACTCGATGCAGATGACTGGCTTCGTAGTATCACTCACAAGCTGCGTTCTGCGAACGTAGCTGAAAGTGACAAGGTCACCTACGCTGCTTATCATCTAGAAGGTCCTGCTAGTCTTTGGTGGCAGAACTATGAGGCTATGCTTCCAGCTGGCCAGATAACCACCTAGAGAGATTTCACTGAGGCTTTTCGCAAGCATCACATTCCTCAGGCTCTCATTGACCGCAAGAGAGAAGAGGTCTGTAGTTTCACCTAGAGTAAGATGGTTGTTGATGCTTACCGTAGAAAGTTTGAGAACCTTGCCCGCTATGCTACAGAAGAGGTGTCCACGGACACCAAGAAGCAGGCTAGGTTCCGGAAGGGTCTCAACCCCAAGTTGCGTCGTGATCTCCACTTGCATCATTGCAGTACATTCCAGGCTATTGTGAACAAGGCCATTAATGCAGAGACAACTCAGCTTACTTATGAGGAGTCTCGTAAGCACACCCGTGATTTGGTTTCTTCCTCTGGTTCTAGTTCTCAGAAGCGCCGGATTTGGGTTCCGAACTCCGCTCTTCCACCCGGATATTCACCGAGGCCCTCTTATGTGGCGCCTCACCTAGTTCAGTAGTATGCTCCACCTAGGCCTATTGGTAGACCACTTGTCAATGCGGGTCCACGTCCTACTTCAGGGACTTGCTTCACATGCGGAGAGCCAGGACACTATGCCCGTGACTGCTCTCAAACCAACTATGCTCCACCCGCGCTTGAGAAGTCTGTTGGCTGTGGTAAGCCATCACGGAAGGTGATTAGCGTCAAGTCATCTCCCACTGAACGTGGATGTGTGCATCACGTCTCGGCTAAAGATGCTCATGATGATCCGGATGTCATTCTTGGTACACTCCTTGTCAACTGTCATCCAGCTTCGGTTCTGTTTGATACCGGAGCATGTCACTCCTTCATCTCTGAAGGCTATGCTCGTTTACACGACATGTCATTTTGTGATATGCCAACTCCACTTGAAACCCAAACTCCAGGGTCTAGATGGAAAACTACCATAATAAGCCATGGTAATGAAATCCTTGTTGACAGACTTGTATTCCTTGCATCACGTGTAGCCTTCAAGTCTTCAGATATTAATATCATCTTGGGAATGGACTGGATGACAGCTCATCATGCCAAGATTGATTGTTTCACCAGGTATGTTCAGCTTACACACTCAGGCAAGATAGTCACTGTCTCCACTAGAGTTGCAAAGCGCCAACTCTATTCTCTTAATGCCAACCCTCTTCCAGACCTTGAAGATATCTTGGTAGTCCGTGACTTTCCGGATGTCTTTCCAGAGGAACTGCCAGGTATTCCACCTGACAGAGATGTAGAGTTTGTCATAGATCTTATCCCAGGAACCGCCCCAATCTCTAGGAGACCTTACAAGATGGCACCCTTAGAACTAGCTGAGCTTAAGAAACAACTCGAAGAATCCTTGCAAAAGGGTTTCATCCGTCCTAGTTCTTCTCCCTGGGCTTGCCCCGTCCTCTTTGTCAAGAAGGATGGTACGGACCGGATGGTTGTAGATTATCGTCCCATTAATTTGGTCACGATAAAGAACAAGTATCCGCTCCCCAGGATCAACAATCTATATGATCAACATACTGGATCCTCAGCCTTTTCCAAGATGGATTTGAGGTTAGGCTACCACGAAATCAAGATCAGATATGGGGACATTCCTAAGACGGCTTTTGTCACTCGTTATGGCCAGTACGAGTACACCATCATGTCCTTTGGTCTAACCAATGCTCCAGCTACATTCTCTCGCTTGATGAACTCGATCTTCATGGAGTACTTAGATAAGTTCGTCGTGGTTTACCTCGATGATATTCTTATTTACTCGAAGAACGAGGAAGAGCACGCCGAACAGCTTAGACTTGTGTTAGAAAAACTCAGAGAGCACCACCTTTATGCCAAGTTCTCCAAGTTCGAATTTTGGTTGCCAGAAGTGACCTATCTCGGCCACATGATCTCTGGTAAGGGCATTGCTGTTAGTCCCGAGAGAGTTCAGGCCGTTCTTGATTGGACTCCACCTTAAACAGTTAAGAAAGTTAGGAGTTTCCTTGGTCTAGCGAGTTATTTTCGACGCTTCGTTGAGAACTTCTCCAAAGTGGCCAAACCTCTCACGAAACTTCTCAAGAAAGATAAAAAGTTTGAGTGGTCCCCACAGTGTGAGCATAGTTTTCAGGAACTGAAAAGACGCCTGACTTCTGCTCCCATACTTGTGCCATCGGATTTAACTAAGGACTTTGTTATCTACTGCGACGCCTCATGAGAGGGACTAGGTTGCATTCTTATGCAAGATCGCTATGTGATTGCCTATGCAACTCGACAGTTGCATCCACATGAGGAGAATTATCCTACACATGATCTAGAGCTTGCAGCCGTAGTCTATGCACTTAAGACGTGGCGACATTACCTTCTTGGTAAACATTGCGAGATTTACACCGACCATCAGAGTAACAAGTATATCTTCACACAACCATATTTGAACCTTAGGCAAAGACGTTGGTTGGAGTTGATCTCAGATTACGACTTAGGGATTACCTACATCCCAGGCAAGGGAAATGTCATGGCTGTTGCGCTAAGTCGTAAGTCCTATTGCAACAATCTCATGTTGCAGCAGGGCCAACCACTTCTCCATGAGGAATTCTGTAAGCTTAACCTTCACATTGCTCCTCGTGGATTCCTTTCTACCCTGGTGGCGAGACCTACTCTTGTGGATCATATCATAGAAGCCCAGCAGCATGATACGGGAATTACCCGGATCAAGAGAAACATTGCCAAGGGCATTGCTGGTAGTTTCTCTATAGATGGTCGAGGTGTTGTTTTCTTCGGGAATCGCCTGGTGGTCCCCAAGAAGCAGCATCTTCGGCAACTAATCCTTAAGGAGGCCCATGAATCTCCTCTCATGATTCATCCCGGTAGTACTAAGATGTATCAGGATCTACGCCAGAGGTTCTGGTGGACTAGGATGAAGAGAGAAATCGCTGAGTTCATTGCTAAATGTGACGTTTGTCGTCGCGTTAAGGCAGAACATCAGAGGCCTGCTGGCACCCTTCAGCCTTCAGCCATTCCTGAGTGGAAATGGGATAAAGTTGGTATGGACTTCATCACCGGCTTTCCGAAGACAAAGAAAGGGAATAATGCTATCTTCGTAGTCATTGATCGTCTTTCCAAGGTGGCTCACTTCCTACCTATTCGAGAGAGTATCACTGCTAGTCAGCTCACTGACTTATATATTTCTCGAATAGTGTCACTTCATGGTGTTCCACTAGAGATCAATTTAGATCGTGGTAGTCTTTTCACTTCTCATTTCTGGGAGAGTTTCCAAACTGCCATGGCACCCATCTTTCCTTCAGTACCGCTTTCCACCCTCAGTCAAGCGGTCAGGTGGAAAGGGTCAACCAAATTCTCGAGGACATGCTCAGAGCTTGCGTTATCTCATTCGGTATGGATTGGGAGAAGTGCCTTCCTTTCGCCGAGTTTGCTTATAATAATAGCTACCAATCCAGCCTCAAGAAAGCTCCTTTTGAGGTTCTGTATGGACGAAGATGTCGAACACCTTTGAACTAGTCAAAAACCGGTGAAAGACAATTCTTTGGACCGGATATGATCTAGGAGGCAGAAGAGCAAGTTCGCATCATTCGTGAGAATTTCAAAACAGCCCAATCTCGTCAAAAGAGCCAGTATGACCGCTGTCATAAGGAAGTGGCTTATGAAGTTGGCGACAAGGCTTACCTTCGGGTTATCCCTTTGAAGGGTACCCATCGATTCGGTATCAAGGGCAAGTTGGCTCCTCGTTACATTGGTCCTTTTCGCATTCTCGCTAAACGAGGAGAGGTTGCCTACCAGTTGGAACTACCCCCACATCTTTCTCGAGTACATGATGTCTTCCATGTCTCTCAACTCAGGCGTTGCTTCTCGGATCCCATCCATGGAGTGGACCACGAAACACTTGTTCTCCAAGATAACCTCACTTATCGAGAGTACCCCGTCTACATTCTGGATCAGGCAGAATGTGTCACTTGACGTCATAACATCAAGTTTCTCAAGGTTCAGTGGTCTCATCATTCAGAGAGAGAAGCTACCAGGGAGCGTGAAGATCGTCTTCGACTTGAGTACCCTGCTTCCTTTCCGTCGACCCCTGAATCTTGGGACGAGATTCTTTCGAGTGGGGGCGAGTTGTCACATCCCTAGTTCTGGTATGACCTAGGCTAGCCTTCCTTGTGCATCATGTTTAAATTCCATTTAATTTTGAAATGAGGATTTGTGAAACCCTCAGAATCATTTCTGGAAATGACCCAAATAAAAAAATTGCTCCAAAAAGGTCCAATAAAATGCTCATGTTGCTCTTTGAAAATACGGGACAGAGATAAAAATCAAACCAATAATTTTAAGAGCTCATAAGTATTTATTTTTGGCATTTGGAATTAATCCAGTAATTAATTGCTTTGGATATATATTTGCTATATATATAATATATGTCCAAAAATTATGTTAATTGGTGACGAGTTTTGGAGCAATCCAACTAGTTCCTACAAAAATTTATAGAAGTAAACAAAATGATTTAGTATTATTACTAAATCAGAACAAATGTCAGAAAATAGAAAAGAAAAAAAAAGGGAAAAACCTTACCTGGGTTACCTGCGGCCTGGCACTGTGTGGCCCAGCAGGCCGGCCCAGCCCACCAGGCCCTCTGCCAGTCATCACCCTCCTCTCGCCAGGAGGACGAGAGGCGCGTGCCCGGCGCCTGTGGCCACACGCCGTGGCCGCCTCCTGCTTCCGCCTACGCGGGAGAGGCTCCTGGAGCCGCCACGTGCCGCCCCGCACCTCTCTCACTCTCTCCCGTTCCTTCCCCTCCTCTCTCTCGCTCTCCCCCGCGACAGCCGAAGCGCTACCGTCGCTGCAGCTCACCGCCGACGCGCTCCCCGCCGTCCCCTCGCCCCTCCGTCGAGTCCACAAGCAACGCCTCGTCCCTCTCTTCCTCCTCACCGAGCCGCCCAACGACGGAAGCCCCTGGACGCTGCAAGCACCGCCGTTCCCCTCGTCGGCAACCGAAGATCGTCACCGCCAAATTGCTGCCTCCGGTGCCTCCCCGAGCTCTTTAACCCCCTAGTTTGACTCAGTGTGAGCTCCTCTGCCGCTCCCCACTCTCCTCGTGCTCTATTGCGCTGTGTACCCGCCGTTTCCACCGGAGCCGAGAGCCGGCCGCCGCCGTTCTTGTCGCCGCCATAACAAGAGCTAGCAAAGCTCGTTCCCGAGCACAACTACGTGCTTCGCAGCTCCGCAGCAAGCTAACGCCGCCACCAGCTCGTCTTCTCGTTCACCATAGCGCTGCGCCGCCCGAACCCGCACGCCGGCCGCCGCTGCGAGCTCCGCTCCGGCGAGCTCTGCTAAGGCGAGCTCCGGCCACCCTGCGTCCTCCCGTCGCCTCCACTATATGCGCGCGAGCACCAACTCCTCGCAGATGGTCTCCGCGGCCCATTTGGTCACTGGAGGACCAAATCCGAGGCCCTCCGCCGCGTTCTTCCTCGCCGGTGGCTAAACGCCGACGGAATTGATAGGGTTTGACCCCCTATGACCAGGGTTTGACCACCCTGGGTTACTGACGCGTTGGGCCAACCCCATTAACTAAACAAGTTTAGGTTTAATTAATTTTAGATTAGCCACAGACACTGACATGTGGACCCCACACGTCAGGTTTGAACTGGTCGGGCGCCTTTGACTTGCTGACGCAATCCTGCTGTCATGCTGACGCGGTAATGGTTTTCTGGATTCAAAATAAATCAGGAAAATCCAGAAATTGTTATAAACTTCTAAAATTCATAGAAATTCAACCGTAGCTTAGATTGAAATAATTTATATATGAAAAATGATCATACAAATTCAATCTATCCATCTATACCATTTTTCATGCATGACAAACCAACCTATACATGATGTATATATGAAAACACACTTATGGCATTTTAAGAGACTTAATTTAGAGTTGCATTTGAACCTTTGGTTCAAATGGACCTCTTCCAAGTTGAATGCTAAATGCATTAGCTCAAAACACATCACATACTAATGCCACGTTCATGCATCATATTGTTGCATATGCTTTTGTTTTGATTACCGACACCGTTCCTTCTCGATAGGTCCTGCTCCAAAGACCAATCCAGAGTACCTGTCAGTGGAGCAGTGCCCCCTCTGTTGATCTACCAGGCAAGCAAAACCCCTTGTTCATTCCGATACAATCCTACTCTCTCGCTCCTGCTCTCATTTATTGCATAGGACAACAACGATTCAACTGCTACTTTATGCTGTGGTAGTTGAACCCATTCCTATGCATGACCTGTCATTGGCACAGTAAATAGTTAAAACCCACTAGCATGTGTAGGAGTTGATTGAGCCATGTTGTGTTCCTACCATGCATTGCCTGCTATTGCTTAGAGTATGTCAGGTCTGATTCATTGGGAATGAATTGGAGTACAGTGCTATGTTCTGATGTTGAGAGTTAAGTGTGTGAACACGATTTGGTAAAGGTAGCGGTGAGAGGCCATGTAGGAGTACATGGTGGGTTCTGTGTATGTTGTCTAATGACTAGTTACTACCACACATTGGGTTCTGGTAACTCGACCCCTCTCGACTTATTAGCCAACTTTATCTCTGTCCAGGAGTTGCAACTAGTTTCTGGTGTTTGTAGGTAGTGATATTTTTCTACCGTGTGGCACCCTGAAAGTGTGTTATATCAACTAGAGGGGGGGTGAATAGGCGATTTTTATGAAAGTCTTCAAAACGTGGAAGTTTTGAAGATAAACGATAAAATTAAACCTATTACCATGCAGTGGAAGGTAGACTACACTAGGCAAACCATAGTCAAGTATTCAATGAAGTGAAAGCACAAAGACTAATAGCAGCTAGGTAGTAAGGATCAGGTAGGAAGATATTGTGAAGCCAAACAGAACACGCAATCACTCAGTGAAGACAAATGATAGTGCAAACATACAATGACTTCACAAGGAGTAACAGTAAGTAAAGGGAAGTGAAGATGAAACCAGTGACTCATTGAAGACAATGATTTGTTGGACCAGTTCCAGTTGCTGTGACAACTGTACGTCTGGTTGGAGCGGCTAGGTATTTAATCCTTAGGACACACAGTCCTGGACACCCAGTCCTGAACACGCAGCTCAGGACACCCAGTCCTCACCGTATTCTCCTTGAGCTAAGGTCACATAGACCTCGCCCAATCACTCTGGTAAGTCTTCAAGGTAGACTCCCAAACCTTCACAGACTTCGTTCACTGGCAATCCACAATGACTCTTGGATGCTCAGAACGCGACGCCTAACTGGCTGGAGGATGCATAGTCCTTAAGTGTAATAAGTCTTCAGATCACACAGACAAGAAGACTTAAGTGATGCCCAATTCTCTTTGGCTCTGGGTGGTTAGGGCTTTATCCTCGCAAGGAATTCTCTCTCAAAGGCTTCGAGGTGGGTTGCTCTCAAATGACAAAAGCCGTACTCTCAATCTGAGCAGCCAACCGTTTATGATTGTAGGGGGTGGGCTATTTATAGCCACCTGGCAACCCGACCTGATTTGTCCGAAATGACCCTGGGTCACTAAGGAACTGACACATGTTCCAACGGTCAGATTTCAAACTCACACGGCAACTTTACTTGGGCTACAAGCAAAGCTGACTTGTCTGACTCTGGACAAGATTCGCTCTCATAGTCTTCACTCGAACACATAGGTTTTTGGTTAGGCATCACTTAAGTCATTCTGACTGGTTCTCTTGGACCCCACTTTACAGTACGGTGGTTCCTATGACTCAACACAAAAGAAAAAGAACTACGAAAGATCTAAGTCTTCGAGATCCATAGGCTTCATGTGGTGTCTTTTCTTGTCATAGTCTTCAATGTGAATATCTTCATATACCACCTTTGACTTCAATGTCTTCATACATTTTTAGGGGTCATATCTGGTAGGAAAACCGAATCAATGAGGGACTTCTACCTGTGTTATCCTGCAATTCTCACAAACACATTAGTCCCTCAACTAGGTTTGTCGTCAATACTCCAAAACCAACTAGGGGTGGCACTAGATGCACTTACAATCTCCCCCTTTTTGGTGATTGATGACAAACTAGTTGAAGTTTTCAACGGGGAATATAATTTGTGAAATTTTAAAGGATAAGGAATTGTCTTCATAAGTTGCAAGGGCTCCCCCTGAAGATGTGCATATAAGTAATTTGCTTTTGGAATGCAAATGCACATGGCAGGTTGTACTTATGGAGATCCTCTTCAACTTATGATGGCAATCCACTATGCATGTGAAAGTATATGAAGATAATGACATGCATAATGGAAAATGGACGTCTGCAGAATGATCTAAGTGCGGAATTTATCATCGCACATGCAGAATTTATCTTCGCAAAACAAGGTGGAAAATAAGTAGCAGACGACCATCTAGTTTAAGTGTTACAACTCATAAGAACCAAATGTAGCAAAAACGAGAGTTGTAAGCACGAAGAAAAATATAAAGCACCCGCCCATATGGACCCGCTTGAAGACTATCAACCTCATACGCTTCTCCCCCTTTTGTCAGCTAGGACCAAAAAGGTTTGAAGACATAGATTCTCTACTCGTTCCCATGAGGAGTAGGAGAAGTAGCAGGGTCGTTGGTGGTGTTTGGAGGTGCTGAAGAGCTTGGCGGTGCTGAAGGAGGTGGCGGTGCTGAAGGAGCTTGGTGGTCCTCAATAATTTTGGCAGTCACTGTTGCAGCAGAGGAAGATAACTCAGAGTCTTCAAGGGAGGGAGTTCCTAGCAGCACAGCCCTACGAGGAGGTGTGGAGTCAAACTTGAATCTCTCAGTGAAGCCATCCTCTTCAAGATCATCTTCAGAACACATCATCGATAGCCCTTTCCATGTGCGGCGACAGGTCTCATGGGCAACGAAAGCATTCTTGGTGGCAAGGTTGCGAATGCGATTAACATCCACCTAGAGGCTTTTCATCTGACGCTTCAGCCAGTCATGATGCCTATCCTATTTCTGATGAAGGGCCACAAGAAGCTCTCGGTCGGTGAGAACACGAGTGCGTTTCTTGGGTCTTGGAGCAGCTGTACTGTCAGTGGCTTCAGTGGAAGCAGGGTGTGGTGCACGTGTAGTGCCAGCCAAAGGATACACCTGAGAGACTGCTTCAACACCTTCAACGTTCTGAGTAAAACTCCGATGTTCTGCATTCTGAAGACTTAGAGGTTGCTTGGCAGGCTCACAATATATGGCTTCAGTAGACATATCCACATCAGGCAAGAAGATCCGATGGTTGCAGGCTGAGGGCTGATACATGATAGCGGAGTGTAGCTTGATCAGCCGCATGACCCAAGGGGCGTAGAACTTCAAACCAAACAGATCAATGCCTGATGCAGCAAGTTGGCGTATGAAGAAGTCCTGTGCATTGAAGCATTTTCCATGAAGTATATAGAAGACCAAAGTCTTCATTGCACCCTGAAGCTTGGCATTTGGAGAGTGCCCTTTGATGGGCCAGAGAGTTCGCCTGATGATGTGATAGATGGTTCTTGGCAGATACTCAAGGTCTTCAATGAAGAACTCTGTGGGATAAGCAGCATCTTGGGGCAATGGCTTCATCATGCTGAGCATCTGACTCATATCAGGTTCTGGCTTCTGAAAGATGCTCTCAATAGCTTCAGTATGCAGCTGACAGCCATGCTCGAAGAGATCGCCAGGAGTGGGCAGTCCAGTGAGCTCAATGATGTCAAATGCATTGGCTTCGTGATGAACGTTGCCAGTCATCCACTCCAGGACGCAAGTCTTCGGATCTCTGCTATACCCGCGGATGTGTAATGTGGCATAGAATTGGAGCAGCAATTCTTCATTCCAATGCTCCTGGTCAGTAATGAACAGCAGCAGTCCAACTTGCTTGAAGCAATCCAAAGCTTCTTCCAGACAGGGCAGACCAGCTATAGCTTCAATGTCAAGGCGCTTGTGTGGGAAGATGCGACCTTGGTTGTAAAGAATGCATGAGTAATAGCTTCGCTCAGGATAGCTCTAGAACCGATCAGATGATATCCTTTCCCTTGAGTAGGGGTTCCTGGAGCTATTGAAGAATGTGTTGTCTGCCCTGAAGCCATTGATGTTGAAGGAGCCAGGTGCTGATGCAGGACCTGGGAACCTTGGCAATCTTGGGATTGGTTTCTGTACCTGAGGCCTGTGCTCAACATGATAGTCGAACTGGGGACCGGCAGCAGACTCAGGAACAGAAGTAGCAGGATCAGTGGCTTCGCTGTCTTCTGATGCCTTTGTTGGGGAGGGCTCCACATTAGCTTCATTGGTGATTGTGGCAGCCTCACGATTTTCATCCTCCACTTGACTAGCTGGAGGGTCGGTCACAAGCAAATTCTCCTAGAGAACTGCTTCTTGGTGGGACTGGGAAGTGGCAACTTGTGGTACTTCTTGTTCCGCGGCTGATGCAGCCGGAATGTCTTCAGCAGAAACTTGAGGCCTTGGACCTTTGCGAAGCCTGCGAAACGCAGACGACGCCTGTGGAGTTGGAGTGGGCTGGGCCTCATAGTCTTCTTCCTCTTGTGGGCGATCCGCCCATGAAGCATCCTGTGCAATTGGCGTCAGTGGACGACCAATGCTGATGAGTTCGCTGTTCTCATGCTGAGGAAGGACTGCACCATCTTCTACAATGTCATGTTGACCAATGTCTTCAGCAGCGATGGGATCAGCTGCTGGAATGTCTTCAGCTTCACGAGCCTCTGTGGAAGCAGGCTCATGGACTATCAGTTGACGTTCAGCTTCAGGATAGACCATAGAAATGGGTTCAACTATCAAGGGCTCTGTGGGAGCAGCCCGATCTTTCTTGGTCTTCCTCTTCTTCTTGGAGGGGGCAGTAGGAGAGGCTTCAGAGTGTTTCCTCTTCCTGGCTTCAGCCTCAGCAGTCCTTGTCTTCTTGAGCTCTGAAGCGGTTGACTGGCTTTTTGGCTTCGAGCCAATCACTCTTGTTGGGAAGGCAATCGGAACTGCTTCTTGCCTTAGTGCTTCAGGTTCAGCCGTAGCAGGCTTCTTCTTCTTCTTTGCGGCCATCCTGGGATCAATGCCAGGACATCCAAGTGCCTTGCACTTCTCAGCCTCATTATAGGCTTGCACACATCTGTTAGCCAGAGTCTTCATGCGCTCACGCGAACCCTGAGCTTCTGCACGCTTCTTCAGAAAGGCTTCCTTGAGCTCGTGCATCATGATCTTGAAGTTCTTCACTTCTTGCACGCTGAGCTTAGCCATATGCTTCTTGAACTGAGCCTTTTCATAGTCAATCTTTTTCTTCAGTTCAACAATGCACTGGGCAATAGCGAGCTCTGAAGCAATGGCGCATTGGAAGGAGACACTGAGGCCAATGGGTAGCTGAAGATCTTCGAAGCTGATGTTTGGCGTGTCAAACCATTCATCAATGAAGGTGTGGATGATTGTTACATCAAAGAGAGGCATATCATTGAAGATTTCTGCTTCTTCTTTGCTCTTGATGAGTTGCTCAAGAGCGTCATCTGCAAGATCTTCATCACTTGACAGATCAATGTCGTCATTGCGCAGAATGGCAGCAGCAGTTAGCTCTTGGCCAGTGTGAGACAGAGGCATCTTGGCCTTCTGGGGCTTGGAGACGCGTGATAAGTCTTCAGACTGCACACTGTCTTCAGGAGGTGCAGTTGCCAATGGCTTCGCCCTTGAGATTTTTGGTGAAGGGGCCGGCTTTGAAGCTTTTGGCTTCTTCAACTGCTTTGGCTTCGGCACTGCAGGCGCGTCATCAGACTCAGTGTCAGCTGCAGGCTCATTCACTGCAGTCCCTTGAACCAAGAAGTAGGTGATGAGGCCTTCAAGGTTGGCGAAAGGACCGATGACATTGGGTTCTGCATGTCGTGTGCCATCTGCCCTTGGAGATGAGGGACCAGGGTTGAAGTCTAACCCAAAAGTCTTCTTGTTCTGCTTCGCTGAGTTCGGAGCAAACTAGAAGTTGCGCTTGAACAGATTGTCGTCACGACACCATAGCAGTGACTACGAGTGTGCATCAGTAGGCTGCGGTCCACGGACCATGCATGGATAGAAGCCTTGAGCAATGGCTTCATCTCTGGACCTGGGTAGAAGATTCTTGTATAGGATGTCTCCCCATGGTCTCTTGATGGCGTTTTTCTCAGCATATTCCTGTGTAACAAATCGGTATCTGAACCATTGTTCTGCCCAATATCTTCGAATCCATTGGATTCGGATCTTGCGCTGACTGTAATCCTCTTCAGGATCTGTCTTGTACATTTTTGAGAGTTCATCTGGCAGATCTCTGGAGGCCTCACCACGACGCTTTCTGCCACCCTTCCTTGCTGCTTTCTCTAAAGCCATAAACATTAACTTGAAAGGCTTCAAGACGTTCAAAGTCTTCAAAGTTTTCCGCTTGCTAGTCCAACAGGAACTGGCTTCGGGAGAATTTATGTGATGCTGTAAGAATTCTGCAAATGAATGCAGACTATGAGAACCAAAGGATTCTCCCACGGACATGTACCTATGACAGCATTAAGGTGCGAGGGAAGGGGAAGAGGTCATATGCATTCTCAGAAGATTTTGAAGATAAATCAGTTTAGAAGACATTGACCTCATCGTGCGAAGACATTCACTCATAGATAAGAAGTTGGTTCCAGATTTGTACGAATCCACAAATTAGTACAAGTGAGGAATCTAACTACTTTGTGAAGCACAAGTGAATATACTAGGCATGTTATGAGATGAAGTATGAGAGAGATCTAGCTTGTGTGAACAGAAACTGCTTGTGGTAGAAAGTGACAAATCCATAGGATCAATGGTGCTGTAAAAAGAGGAAGTTTTATTTACCACACCAAGAACTGCTAGACGGAGTGTAAGATGAGGCCGAGCAGTTCGATCTTCCGTGCCCTAACTTGGCGACGGAGGACACCTACGGCGACGGCGGAGAGGACGATGTCCGCGGTCGGCGTGAAGACGGCGTCGGAGAGGTTGCGGCAGCGAAGCGCTTCGTCGCCGGCGTCGTCGAGGGCTAGCGGTGGCGCTAGGGTTCGTGTGAGGGTGGAAGAAGAGATAATGACCGCTGTGAGTGTGTATTTATAGGTACAGGGGCGACACTTTGCTATTACACAGGTGCCCCTGGCGATTCGCATCTGAGGAACACGTGGCCATTATGCGGAATTTTGGGGTTTGTTCCACGTCCCACGCACGCCTGGATTATCGGGTGGTCATTCCTACTTCTCCGGATTTCATGTGGAGGAATGATCATTGAAAACGGACTTAATGGTTGTCTCTGTATCTTCTGTTGACAACGACGCAGAGAAGACATTCGACAGTTTCAATAGAATGCATATGACTTGGAGAGATAGAGTTTGAGATAGAAAGCATAGAGAGGTTAGGGTCCGATCACATTCACTTAGTTCAAAAGATTCAACACGAAGACATAGCTATAAGTGAATGCTGTAGAGGACAGAACACTAGTATATATATATAATCAACATAGTGAAGATAATCATGAAAATATGTTGAGATCAAAGCCAAACCAAATGTGAAGACATTGCAAGGTAACGCCATGAGTGAAACACTTCAAAATAGAGCGTTTGGTGGTGGTGTTACCCACCGTATAGGAAGTATTAGACCCATACACGGCGCACAATTATCGTGGCGCTCCGAAGTCAAATTCCACATTAATGTATTCACACTTAGAATGTATGTCTTCATTGATTGAAGATATACTTTACTTCGTGTGTTGCACATCTAAGTCATCAATATGCATAAGGGTTAGGATGTGTGCCTGATCACAGGACATTTGAGGATTCCAGGATATTTAGCTCACACCGTAACTTCCAAAACCTCTTCTCATCCAAGGGCTTGGTGAAGATATCTGCCAATTGCTCTTCAGTGTTGACATGCATGATATCAATGTCTTCCTTCACAACATGATCTCTGAGAAAGTGATGACGAATTTCAATGTGCTTTGTCTTCGAGTGCTGAACTGGGTTGTTGGCAATCTTGATGGCGCTTTCGTTGTCGTAGTAAAGTGGCACTTGCTTCAGATGAATGCCATAGTCCTTGAGTGTTTGCTTCATCCACAGAAGCTGAGCGCAGCAAGATCCAGCAGCAATGTATTCAGATTCAGCAGTGGAGAGAGATACACAGTTCTGCTTCTTTGAAGACCAACATACAAGTGATCGTCCCAGAAAGTGACATGTGCCTGATATAGACTTGCGATCGACTTTGTCACCAGCATAATCAGCATCTGAAAATCCAACCAGATCAAACTCTGAGCCCTTTGGATACCATAATCCTAGAGTTGGGGTGTGAGCCAAATATCGAAGAATTCGCTTCACAGCTAAGTGATGCGACTCCTTTGGTGCTGCTTGAAATCGAGCACACATGCAAACACTAAGCATAATATCTGGCCTAGATGCACATAGATAAAGTAAATAACCAATCATGGAGCGGTATACCTTTTGATCAAACTCTTTACCATTGTCGTCAGGACCCAGATGATGTTTGGCTGGCATTGGTGTTGTGAAGCCTTTGCAGTCTTGCATACCGAACTTCTTCAGGCAATCTTTGAGATACTTCTCTTGAGATATGAAGATGCCATTGCGTTGTTGTCGTATTTGAAGACCGAGGAAGACTTTTAGCTCTCCCATCATAGACATCTGATATTGCTCTTGCATCATATATCCAAACTCTTCACTGTACTTCTGATTGGTGCAACCGAAGATAATGTCATCCACATATATTTGGCACACAAACAGTTCACCATCATATGTCTTCGTGAAAAGAGTGGGGTCTAGGGAACCAGGTATGAAGCTTTTTCTCTTTAGGAAGTATTTGAGTGTGTCATACTAGGCCCGAGGGGCTTGTTTGAGGCCATACAGTGCCTTGTTGAGCTTGTATACCATGTCAGGATGTTTTGGATCTTCAAAGCCAGGCGGTTGTGCAACATACACTTCTTCAATCTTGCCATTGAGAAAGGAACTCTTCACATCCATTTGATATAGAAGCATGTTATGATGATTTGCATAGGCCAGCAGTATGTGTATGGCTTCAAGTCTAGCCACAGGAGCAAATGTTTCATCGAAGTCAATGCCTTCCACTTGAGTATATCCTTGAGCAACGAGACGAGCTTTGTTTCTGACAACTTGACCATGCTCATCTTGCTTGTTGCGGTATATCCATTTGGTGCCTATTATATTGTGCTTCCATGGATCAGGACGCTTAACCAGTTCCCATACATTATTCAGCTCAAACTGTTGAAGCTCTTCTTGCATAGCTTGAATCCATTCAGGTTCCATGAAGGCTTCTTCAACTTTCTTGGGTTCTGTTATTGAGACGAATGCAAAGTGCCCACAGAAATTTGCTATCTGAGTTGCCCTTGAACGAGTGAGTGGACCAGGTGCATTGATGCTATCAATTATTCTTTCAATCTGCACTTCATTGGCAACGCGAGGATGTACAGGGCGAAGACTTTGCTCTTGCTCATCATTGTCGTTGTTAGAAGGAATGTCTTCAGGCTGAGCATTGTCTTCATGTTGATTAGGTGCTGAGATGATAAGTTATTCTTCAGGATGAGCTTCAGAAGGTATAATTTCTCCAGTTCCCATTAGCTTGATTGATTCACTTGATGGAACTTCATCTAGCACATTTGGCAGTTGCTCTCTTTGTGAACCATTGGTCTCATCGAACCGCACATCCACTGTTTCAACCACTTTGTAATGAAAGAGATTGAAGACTCTATAGGAGTGCGAATCCTTTCCAT
This sequence comes from Triticum urartu, assembly GCF_003073215.2. NCBI lineage: Eukaryota > Viridiplantae > Streptophyta > Magnoliopsida > Poales > Poaceae > Triticum > Triticum urartu. The sequence goes on along the minus strand of NC_053027.1, from coordinate 220,121,457 downwards.
ATCCAAGCATAAAACCCTCATGTGCTTTTGGTGCAAACTTTGAGGTGTGATGTGGGTCCTTGATCCAGCACCTTGCGCCAAATACTCTGAAGTAACTGACATTTGGCTTCTTGCCAGTAAGGAGCTCATAAGATGTCTTGTTCAGAAGCTTGTGAAGATAAACACGATTGATTGTATGGCATGCAGTACAAATGGCTTCAGGCCAGAATTTTCATGGGGTCTTGTATTCATCTAGCATCGTTCTGGCCATCTCAATGAGTGTTCTGTTCTTGCGTTCGACGACGCCATTCTGCTGTGGCGTGTACGGAGCTGAGAATTCATGTGTGATACCCAAGGTGTCAAGATATGTATCAAGGCCAGTGTTCTTGAATTCAGTGCCATTGTCACTTCTGATGTGCTTTATCTTGGCGCCAAAATTGTTCATAGCTCGATTGGCGAAGCGTCTGAAGACATCCTGCACTTCAGTCTTGTAAAGGATTATGTGCACCCAAGTATATCTAGAATAATCATCAACAATAACGAAGGCATAGAGGCAAGCAGTAGTAGTAAGAGTTGAGTAATGAGTGGGACCGAAAAGATCCATGTGAAGCAGTTCAAAGGGTCGAGTAGTGGTCATGATTGTCTTCGAGGGATGTTTGTCCCTCGTCATCTTCCCTACTTCACAGGCACCGCATAAGTGGTCTTTCTTGAACTTGACGCCCTCGATGCCTATGACATGCTTCTTCTTCGCAAGGGTGTGGAGGTTCCTCATGCCAGCATGCCCAAGCCTCCGATGCCAGAGCCAACATTTTGAAGCGTTTGCTAGAAGACATACTGCAAGCTGTGGTCCTGCTGAGAAATCTACCATGTACAAATCATCTTTTCGATACCCTTCAAACACTAGAGACTTGTCAGATTCCATTAGTACAAGGCAACGATATTTTCCAAATATTACGATCATGTTCAAATCGCAAAGTATTGAGACAGACATTAAGTTGAAGCCAAGGGATTCAACAAGCATGACTTTATCCATGTGTTGATCCCTTGAGATTGCAACTTTACCTAGACCCAATACCTTACTTTTACCAGTATCAGCAAATGTGATGTGGCTCTTGTCGGATGGACGTAAGGTTGAGTCCATAAGAAGACTTCTTTTGCCAGTCATGTGATTTGTACACCCACTGTCAATAATCCATTCTGAAGACGTTGGTGTCGTACCCTACAGTGCAGTTAGGGGGATAGGCTTCACCAAGAGCATTGTGAAGCAAAAACATTTGACGAACCAGTGGGTTACGAAAGCTTAGATCCAGATTAGGACTAGTAGGCAGAGTAGCAAGCGATTCAGGAACGAAGTACATAGTAAGACCATTCGGGAATTTGATCTTGCGCCCTACAAGATGTTTAAGGTCCCCAGCAATAGCATCAGACAATTTTGGTTTTCTGCTGGAGACCTTTCCCTGCAAAAGAGAGTTAAGCTTTCTTAGCCACCCACATCTTCAAGGGTGGCTTAGAAGCAATAAGTCTAAGTGCAGCATCTGAGAATTTTGGCTTTGGAGCCCTAGCAAACAGTCTGGCAGGTGGACAATAGTACTCATAAGAATAAGCAGAATAGTTCTTGGTCTTATGAACATGGCGGTTTGATGAACCGCTCACATATTCATATGACTGAGTATGGTTTCCCTGCAGAACATTTGCGTGAGTGCGACTCAGGTGAGTCCTCTATCTATATGAAGCCTTTGGACCGAGGTTTGTCTTCTTCACGTGAGGTGTCATAATGACATTCACAGGAAGATTCTCCAGACACCTTTTCGGAACCCAGATCTTCTTCATAGGCGGTCCATTCCTGCAGTTAGTACCAATGTGTCTGGAAAACACTTCACCATTCTGATTCTTAAACAGTATATAGTTTGCATCAAAGGATTCATCAATGATAATGGGGTTAGCACAAGTGAAGCTAGATAGATTGGATGGATCTGCTGAAGGTTCCTTTGCAGCAACCCACATAGTTTTGGGGTACTGCTCAGGTTTCAAGTGTCTGCTGAAGGTTCATAGGGTTTTGGTTTAGAATATGCTTTTTGAGGACATCACATAGTGTCTGATGCCCATTAAGACTTTTGTACATCCCTGTTTCTAGCAATGTCTTCAACCTAGCATTCTCATCAGCAATAGCAGTGGTATCCTCGGCAGAGGGGTTAGTTACCACATCAACAGTTGAAGATATTGCAACAGTAGTAGCAGTGGAACATTCAGCAACAGAAGTAGCATTATCACGCTCAATGCATTTAAGACATGGTGGTTCAAATTCTTCCTGAGCGGAACTGATATATTTGGCGCGAAGTGACTCGTTTTCCTTTTGAAGATCTTCATGAACCGCTCTCAATTTCTCAAGATCTTGCTTCCTTTGAAGATAATCATAGGAAAGCTTTTCATGAGTTGTTGAGAGAGATTCATGACGACTTTCAAGTTCCTGATACTTAACGTGAAGATTTTTTATGTCTTCAATTAAGGATTCAGATCGAGTCATTTCAGCACCTAACAGATCATCGCTTCTGTCTAACAGTTTTTGAATATGTTCCATAGCTTTCTGTTGTTCAGTTGCAATTTTAGCAAGAGTTTTGTAGCTCGGTTTTGAATCACACTCAGAGTCATCGTCACTAGATGTTTGATAGTGAGTAGTGCGTGTGTTTACCTTGGCACCGCGTGCCATGAAGCAGTAGGTAGAATCGGAGTAGTCCTTGTCATTTGCATCGGTGTCAGTGATGAAGTCATTGTCTTCAGTGTTGAAGATGGACTTGGCAACGTATGCTGTAGCCAGACTTGCGACGCCTGAGTCGGACTCCTCCTCAGACTCCACCTCCGCCTCCTCAGAAGCAGACTCCTCCTCTGAATCCATTTCCTTGCCAACAAACGCACGTGCCTTGCCAGATGAGCTCTGCTTGTGTGATGAAGACTTTGAGGAAGACTTGGAAGAAGACTTTGAGTATTTCTTCTTCTTCTTCTTGTCGTCAAAGTCATATTCCTTGCTCTTCTTCTTCTTGTTGTTCTCATTGTCCCACTGTGGACACTCAGAGATGAAGTGGCCAAGTTTCTTGCACTTGTGACATGTTTTCTTCTTGTAGTCATGAGCAGGAGCTTCATCATTCCTTGAACTTGATCGGGAAGACTTTCTGAAGCCTTTCTTCTTGGTGAATTTTTGGAACTTCTTGACAAGCATAGCAAGTTCCCTTCCAATGTCTTCAAGATCATCAGAACTGCTGTCAGATTCGTCTTCAGATGAGGAGACAGCTTTTACCTTCAAGGCACGAGTTCGCCCATAGTTTCGACCGTAGATATCTCTTTTCTCAGAAAGCTGAAACTCATGTGTGTTGAGCCTCTCAAGTATGTCAGACGGATCGAGTGTCTTGAAATCAGGACGTTCTTGAATCATCAGGGCCAGGATGTCAAACGAACTATCAAGTGATCTCAGCAGCGTCTTGACGACTTCGTGTTTGGTAATCTCAGTGGCGCCGAGGGCTTGAAGCTCATTTGTGATGTCAGTGAGTCGGTCAAACGTGTGATGGACATTCTCATTGTCATTTCGCATGAAGCGGTTGAAGAGGTTGCGAAGGACACTGATTCTCTGATCGCTCTGGGTTGAGATGCCTTCATTGACCTTGGAGAGCCAGTCCCAGACAAGCTTGGATGTCTTCAAAGCACTCACACGGCCATACTGTCCTTTGGTCAGATGACCACAGATGATATTCTTGGCAGTAGAGTCCAGTTGAACGAATTTCTTGACATCAGCAGCAGTGACACCTTCTCCAGCCTTGGGAACGCCGTTCTCGACGACATACCATAGGTCGACGTTAATGGCTTCAAGATGCATGCGCATCTTATTCTTCCAGTAGGGATATTCAGTTCCATCAAAGACGGGGCACGCAGCGGAGACTTTAATTATCCCTGCAGTCGACATAGCTAAAATTCCAGGTGGTTAAACCGAATCACACAGAACAAGGGAGCACCTTGCTCTGATACCAATTGAAAGTGCGTTATATCGACTAGAGGGGGGGTGAATAGGCGATTTTTATGAAAGTCTTCAAAACGTGGAAGTTTTGAAGACAAACGATAAAATTAAACCTATTACCATGCAGCGGAAGGTAGACTACACTAGTCAAACCATAGTCAAGTATTCAATGAAGTGAAAGCATAAAGACTAATAGCAGCTAGGTAGTAAGGATCAGGTAGGAAGATATTGTGAAGACAAACAGAACACGCAGTCACTTAGTGAAGACAAATGATAGTGCAAACATACAATGACTTCACAAGGAGTAACAGTAAGTAAAGGGAAGTGAAGATGAAACCAGCGACTCGTTGAAGACAATGATTTGTTGGACCAGTTCCAGTTGCTGTGACAACTGTACGTCTGGTTGGAGCGGCTAGGTATTTAAACCTTAGGACACATAGTCCCGGACACCCAGTCCTGAACATGCAGCTCAGGACACCCAATCCTCACCGTATTCTCCTTGAGCTAAGGTCACATAGACCTTGCCCAATCACTCTGGTAAGTCTTCAAGGTAGACACCCAAACCTTCACAGACTTCGTTCACTGGCAATCCACAATGACTCTTGGATGCTCAGAACGCGACGCCTAACCGGCTAGAGGATGCACAGTCCTCAAGTGTAATAAGTCTTCAGATCACACAGACAAGAAGACTTAAGTGATGCCCAATTCTCTTTGGCTCTGGGTGGTTAGGGCTTTATCCTCGCAAGGAATTCTCTCTCAAAGGCTTTGAGGTGGGTTGCTCTCAAACGACAAAAGCCGTACTCTCAATCTGAGCAGCCAACCGTTTATGGTTGTAGGGGGTGGGCTATTTATAGCCACTTGGCAACCCGACCTGATTTGTCCAAAATGACCCTGGGTCACTAAGGAACTGACACATGTTCCAACGGTCAGATTTCAAACTCACACGACAACTTTACTTGGGCTACAAGCAAAGCTGACTTGTCCGACTCTGGACAAGATTCGCTCTCATAGTCTTCACTCGAACACATAGGTTTTTGGTTAGGCATCACTTAAGTCATTCTGACTGGTTCTCTTGGACCCCACTTTACAGTACGGTGGTTCCTATGACTCAACACAAAAGAAAAAGAACTACGAAAGATCTAAGTCTTCGAGCTCCATAGGCTTCATGTGGTGTCTTTTCTTGTCATAGTCTTCAACGTGAATATCTTCATATACCACCTTTGACTTCAATGTCTTCATACATTTTTAGGGGTCATATCTGGTAGGAAAACCGAATCAATGAGGGACTTCTACCTGTGTTATCCTGCAATTCTCACAAACACATTAGTCCCTCAACTAGGTTTGTCATCATTACTCCAAAACCAACTAGGGGTGGCACTAGATGCACTTACACACCTGGCAGGGTGGCCTTGGGACATACTAGGCACACGTGGCCCAGTGTACCGAGTGGCACCCGGATGGTGGGCTCGGGAACCATGTACACATCGTTTGGGGCCGTGAGCGAAACCCCGGCCAGATCTCCTTGCGGATGGAACTCGAGTAGGCGATAAACCTGGACTAGAGTCTTGTGTGGTCAGTGAGGTCGTGGCCGACACCCTCGCTAGGCTTCCGCTTGAAGGTTGCCGAGATACATGACGTGTACATGGTGATAAGTGGTGAGAGCGTGTGTGAAGAAGTACACCCCTGCAGGGTTATCATGATCTATTCGAATAGCCGTGTCTTCGGTTATGGACTTCTTGGATGCTTACGTGGTACATAGACAACTTAAAGTGAATACTCTAGAATGCTCAAGACAAGTGTGAATGCTATGGATGGCCTTCTCGTAGGGAGACGGGAATGAATCCATAGTAGTGTATTGATGTGGTGATTAGTGGACTCGTGTGCGCTGCCTCACCTCAAAGAAGTTTCTCGTTGTCGTAGAACAGGATAGCCACTGAGTCAAATCTAGCTTGCTACAACTAAACCCCACATTACCTTCTTGATACAAATGCATGTATGATAGGATCTGATGTATGTCTTGCTGAGTACCTTTGTACTCACGTTTGCTTTATTTATGTTTTGCAGGTGAGACATCTGTCTCACTAGTAGTACCACATGGACTTCGACGAGTAGCTTGTTACCTCAGCTACGATCTTGTACCCTTGGGAGGGACTTGTAGATAGTCAGGCTTCTCGGCCTTTTTCTTTTGTAGTTGTCTGTACTCAGACATGTAATGCTTCTGTTGCTTGTATGCTCTGAATGATGGGTCATGTGACCCATGTTTGTATTTAATGCTATGTGGCTCTTCTGGGCCTTTATCTCTATGAGTTTGCGTTATGTTGTGATGCCATGTTGTACAACACATACTTGCATGTTATGCGAACGTGTAACGTGTATTGCTATGTGTGGGATCCGACAACCTAGTTGTCTATCCTTGGTAGCCTCTCTTATGGGGAAATGTAGTCTAGTGCTTCCACCGAGCCATGGTAGTCCGCTATAGCCCGGTTCACCGGAGTCCTTCTAGCCAAACACTACTGCTCCGGAACACTTAGACTGGCCGGCATGTGATTCACTTCGTTCCTGTGTCTGTCCCTTCGGGGAAATGTCACGCGGTGACATCCGGAGTCCTGCCTAGCCTGCTACAGCCCGGGTTCCCGAAGTCCTGTTAGCCCAGTTGCTACAGCCCGGATTCACACGCTGCTAACCGACATGCTCGATGTTGTTTCATGTATGCCTGTCCCTGTAAGTTAGTGCCACTTTGGGTTCACGACTAGTCATGTCGGCCTGGGTTCTCTGTCATATGGATGCTAGCGACACTATCATATACGTGAGCCAAAAGGCGCAAACGGTCCCGGGCCATGGTAAGGTGACACCCGTGGGAATACCGTGCTTGAGGCCGCAAAGTGATATGAGGTGTTACATGCTAGATCGGTGCGACTTTGAATTGGGGTCCCGACATAAGCACTCTGGAAATCCACTACTTCAAATGTCAACTTTTCCTTGCAGTAATTCTCGGAATCACCAAAAACCACATCAAGGGGGATCTGGCCGAGTGATCAGCCTTCTTGCCAGGTATAACGCCATGAAAACTCATAATACTTTCACTAAGCTTGGACATAGGAATGCCCATTCCCTTCAAGGTTTTAGCACAAAGGATATTCAGGCCGCTACCACCATCCATCAGCACTTTGGTCAGTCGAGTGCCTTCAACAACTGGGTCGACCACCAACGCTTTCCTCGCAGGGGTGGCTATACGCGCTGGGTGATCAGACTAGTCGAATGTGATGGCAGTCTGAGACCACTTCAAATAACTGGGTGTTGCCGGAGCAACCATGTTCACTTCTCTGTTGATAACTTTCAATCGACCTTGGTGACCATGCCCAAGGCTTTGACCTTGATAACTTTCAAGTGTTCGCTAATGAAGATGGGTCGTACAGGGCCGTACAGGGCCGCTGGTGGAGCCACGCCGTGGGCCGCAGGTAGGCAAGTCTGGGGACCCCCGTTCCCAGGACGCCGACATGCACCATCCGTGCCCGACCTTGGTGACCGTGCCAAAGGCTTCGGCAGGCTCTGACCGAACTTCGCGGAGCTCCGCAAGAGGAGGGGATCTCCATGCTGCAGTGGTGACGCCTTCCGGCCATTGAAGCAGAGAAAGTACATTGCTATTGACAAGTGAGCACCTTAGCTTTGTACTTTCTAGGGTGCCGCCTCTCCTCCTAACCGTGATTCCTCAGGGTCCCTTCTACCAAGGCAATGAAGTCTCCTAAGAAGCAACCTCCTCCTGCCTCGAGTCCTCTGCTAACCTTGAGCGCCCCAAGCCAGCGTGCAGCACTTGCTGTGAGGTTTGTCCAACATGCAAGCACGCCGGCATGGCGTCTCGACCCCGCGTTCTTGCCATCCGCTCTTCACGGCCTTGCTTGGGGTGCGGAAGGTGTGCCGAGGGCTCCTCCTCTAGTTATTGATCACAGATGAGTGGCCTCGGCTCTGGCCTCCCCTTCGGATAATGAGCCTCCGCCCTTTCGTGCCCCCGTCAGGGCCCGAAGGGCGACTGGGAAGGCGCCGGCCTCTAGCTCCCTGCTGGGAGGAGGCGAGCCACCTCGACCCTCTTCAACGACTCCTGGCGTGGAGGACGGACTCGGTTGTGCATTCGAGCTCGCGCGCGGGTGGGGTGTCGTCCGCCACGAGCTCTTCCAGGAAGCTATGGGTGCGTTGAGCAATCTTGGGGGAAGAGCTTGTGGATGTGGACGCTCGCCTTGAAACTGAGGGTCTTCAGCTGGTGGATGAATGGCATCAATTGAAGGTGGCCATCAACCTCGGGTACCTCTAGCGTGAGCATGCCAACACGGAAGCTGAGGCATCCCTTGCAACCTCGCAGGAGGAGGTCAGGGAGGCAGACCACCGCCGGGAGGTTGCCGAGAAGCGCAGGCAGGAGCTTCAGGCCCTGAATGCCTTCCTGGAGCAGCAGGCGGAGGCGCGTAGAGTAGACTTGGCGTCAATGAAGGGGGCGCCGTCCGACGAGGAGGAGGTCTTGAAGCGCGAGGAAGCGCTAATGCTAGAGTCCACAGAACACAGCCTGCTACCTCTTGAGCACCACGTTGGTTTTCCCTTGAAGAGGAAAGGGTGATGCAGCAAAGTAGCATAAGTATTTCCCTCAGTTTTTGAGAACCAAGGTATCAATCCAGTAGGAGATCACGCTCGAGTCCCACGCACCTACACAAACAAATAAGAACCTCGCAACCAACGCGATAAAGGGGTTGTCAATCCCTTCACGGTCACTTAAGAGAGTGAGATCTAATAGATATGATAAGATAATATTTTTGGTATTTTTATGATAAAGAGAAACAAAGATGCAAAGTAAAATAATGGCAAAGGAAATAACTAAGTACTAGAAGATTAATATGATGGAAGATAGACCCGGGGTCCATAGGTTTCACTAGTGGCTTCTCTCAAGAGAATAAGTATTATGGTGGGTAAATGAATTACGGTCGAGCAATTGATAGAATTGAGCATAGTTATGAGAATATCTAGGTATGATCATGTATATAGGCATCACGTCTGCGACAAGTAGACCGAAACGATTCTGCATCTACTGCTATTACTCCACACATCGACCGCTATCCAGCATGCATCTACAGTATTAAGTTCATAAGAACAGAGTAATGCTTTAAGTAAGATGACATGATGTAGAGTGATAAACTCATGCAATATGATATAAACGCCATCTTTTTATCCTCGATGGCACAATACAATACGTGTCGGTTCCCTTTCTGTCACTGGGATCGAGCACAGTAAGATTGAACCCAAAGCTAAGCACTTCTCCCATGCAAGAAAGCTCAATGTAGTAGGCCAAACCAAACTGACAATTTGAAGAGACTTGCAAAGATAAACCAATCATACATAAAAGAATTTATAGGAGATTCAAATATTGTTCATAGATAAACTAAATCATAAACCGACAATTCATCGGATCTTGACAAACACACCGCACAAGAATATTACATCGAATAGATCTCCAAGAGAATCGAGGAGAACTTTGTATTGAGATCCAAAGAGAGAGAAGAAGACATCTAGCTAATAACTATGGACCCGAAGGTCTGAAGTAAACTACTCACACATCACCAGAGAGGCCCTGGAGTTGATGTAGAGGCCCTCCGTGATCAATGCCCCCTCTGGTGGAGCTCCGGAAAAGGCCCCGAGATGGAATCTCTCGGGTACAGAAGGTTGCGGCGGTGGAATTAGGTCATCATTGTGCTCCTGGGTGTTTGGGGGATACGTGGATATATATAGGAGGAAGAAGTACGTCGGTGGAGCAACGAGGGGCCCATGAGGGTGGAGGGCGCGCCCAGGGGGGTAGGCACGCCCCCTGCCTCGTGCCCTCCTCGATTGTTTCTTAACACCGACTCCAAGTCTCCTGGATCATGTTTGTTGAGAAAATCACGTTCCCAAAGGTTTCATTTCGTTTGGACTCCGTTTGATATTCCTTTTCTTCGAAACACTAGAATAGGCAAAAAACAGTAATTTGGGATGGGCCTTCGGTTAGTAGGTTTGTCCCAAAAATGATACTCCCTCCATTCACTTTTGTAAGGCATGGAGCGAAATCATGTGCACAGTCGCTCGGTCGTGCACGAAAATGGTGTTTTCCATTTTTACCCCCGTGTCGGCCGAGGACACGGTAGCGAAACATTCGCATCCCCTTCCTCACATGCTCGCCCACATCCCTCCCTCTCTGACGCATGCTCGCCCGCATCACCAGCGCCGCCTCTCCCCAAGCTTCTCCCTTGCCCTCTCTCGCCCGTGCTGCCCCTCCCCGAGCTTCTCCCTCGTCCGCGTCGTCAGCGCTCTCTCCCTCGCGCGCATCGCCGGCGCTCTACATCACCAACTCCATCGTTAAAAATGCGATTTTTCTCCTCCAGCTCTCCGATCTGCAATGGCGGTGCTCGATCTGCGGCATGGGCTATCAAGACGGCGCGACGGAGCTGCTGTTGCCGGTTGCCTGCCCGGAGCTGCTGCCGCTGGTCGTCCACCCGGATCTGCTGCTTCAGGCAATGCCCACATCGCCGTCACCCTCCTGCTCCTCTTCCTCCTCCTCGTCAGTTACTTCACCACCTCAGCATCAACGACAGGGGTGCTGGGAGGGGGAGGGCGGATGGACCCTTCGTCGATCCATACAACCATCGCAGAGCAGAGCAGGAAGCTCGTCTCCGAGGTGAGGATTTACCGCAGCCGCTTCAGTTAAATGCATCTGGTTCATCCTATATAGTCTGTATTCTGCTCTTATCACCTCACCTTTAGTTAAATGCATCTGGTCATGGATATGATTCAGAGCACCAGATTCACAAGCATGATGGATGGAGGGATCTCTCAAATGGTGCGGCTCCTTGTACTACAACGACAGTGACATGCCGGCCTCCCACACACGCATAGCATGCACTGATTGACACCTCAGTAATCAAATGCAGGGGAGTAGCTAGCTTTGCTTGTATGTGTGTGTACTAAGATGAGGCAGTTATCAAATTAAGTGTCTTCTGAAAGCAACAAATATGATGATGATACAGTACAAACTTGTAAGTCACATCAAACTCTGCTTCTGCAAAAGAAAACAACTCTGCGTCTGTTTTGGAGAATAAAAAGGGAAGAAGAAAGACTGTGTGTGTGTGTGTGTGGATGAAAATCAAGCAAAGACAAATGATGTCCAGGCCACTTTAGTGTTCACCACTTGATCCTCTCCACCTAATTTGCCTTGCAGATTAACAGATGTGGTGCAGATATGGTGGAGTATATCTTCTGGAATGGGTATGAACTGGCCCAAGTTCAGGCAAAGAGCTTGGCATCTCTCTTTGCATCTCAGTTTGCATCTAGGAGTACATCTGGAACTTCCTATGAGTGTATATTCTTTGCTGCAGAGAATATATACTCCTATCAAACAAGTAAAGAATATACTCCTAGTTGGAGTGTTTTGCAACTTGCTAGAAGTACTGGAGTATCAATCCATCTATAGCAAGTGATTCAATTCGCTTCTTTTCCAACCATAAATACTGCAGTATATATTCCAATATATAGCAAGTACTCCAAGTATAAGCTAGAGTATATAGCAATATATAGAACAATATAGTCTGGAAACAATAATTATAGACCCCAAGTTCACACATAAACACATACTCCTTTGCTTGTAAGCACGGAATACACAAGTACTCCAACAAACTGGAGTAGAATACACAACAAGTACACATAGATAACACAACAAACTGGAGTAGGATCAACGTCCAAGCATCTCTAGTGCCATTGCATACACTTCATGAGGAACTGAGATCCTGGGCGGTAGTAGTTGTAGCCTTTCTAGCCTGTCCTTGTTCATGTGCGGGATTTTGTATTTATTGGCTCCACCATTCTTCATTACTTCGACCATGCAAGTCTGCAGAGTTATGAATACTCTGTTAAGGTTTGAAACTTCATATCCATCGAACTCCTCTTGAACACCTTTAATCAGCTCTGGAATAGCTTTCAGACTTTTGCAGTCTGTTAGCGACTGGATGGAGCTGAAGAACCCAAGGTCCAGGGCGTTCATGTCCGGAGAATTTGGAGGATGATACATTATTCTGATGTCCAGGCCACTTTCGTCCACAGCTTCTGCGAATGCTTGATCATTAGGTAGGATATGTGTTCTCACGTTATCTGCAGGCCACAATGCTTGAATCGCTGGCACAACCTTTTGTATAATGTACTCTCTCATCACATCCCTCGTCACTATGACAGGCTTTGTTTCCAATGTCCCTTTTTCCCTGTTCTTGCTTCTTTTTGCTACTGCAGTCACTCTCACGAATGGCCATACCCCAATTTTTCCGAAGAATGTCATGTTCCCATCTTCATCAAACCGTGGTCTTGCTACCGCTATGAGAAACATCACTTTTCCAATAGAGTTTTTGACAGGTCTTTCCGGGTCCTCTTCGTCAGGAAGCAGATAGTAGTTCCTCTTTCTCTTGGTCATGGAGAACCATTTCTCGTTGATGTGAACAATATTATGCATACTACTGAAACTGGGGTTTACATCTTCTAATGTTGCCTCATCTAGCATAGAGAGGCAAAAATCCACCCTATCTCTCTTATTTTTCTCTGTCAGTACCGGCTTTACCCTGTTGGAGTGTCTCCTTATCTTATTCAACTTGAACTTCTTGTATAGTGTAGTAGGGCTTACACCCAGTGCCTTGGCTAGAGATCAAATAGTTGACCTCTTGTTTAAGGGAATTGTCGGAATGAGAGACAGGATATCATCATACGATTTTCTTCCACAATTTTCCTTTCTTTTGTTTGAAACATCCACCTCCTGACCAAGGCCTTTCTGTTTCATTGCCGTCTCCCATATTCTTTGAATAACTCAAACATGTGCTCCAAATATTGCAGCCACGTCCTTCCTATCAGTTCTCTTGAACTTGCCTCCTCTACTCTTATGGAGGGTTTCCAAGGACATGTAAGCGGCATATCTCTGCGCATCAGTGAGCCAATTCCTTTGCCTTTGTACTCCTACAATAGCAATAGAATAATTAAATTAATTATTACAGGAATATTACAAATTGGTTGCTAGAAATGTAAACAAGAGGTCAACAATAGCAACAACAATTCCATAGGATAGGAGTATTGCTTGCTTTACTTGCTGTAAATATAAACATAAATGCTTCTTGCTGAAAATATAAATGTAAACTAAATTTGTAAATATAAACTAAACTTTATACTCCATGATTGATCTCTGTTGCAAGCAAGCAAGCAAATTATACTACATGATTTGTTTTTGCATTGCCTTTTCTTTTTAATTTGGAGTAGTATGAAAATATTTTGAGGTACACCGCTGTTCTTGCAACCATTCTTTTCCATTCATAGCTGTCAGGGTATATCCTTATTTACACACACATACATGCTGTCAGATTATATGTTTATTTACACACACATACATGGAGTTTGTTCATTTTTCCTAGAACCAAATGAGACAAAAACTGAAATACCCCTACAATGTCCAGGAGACCTCCGTTGCTTGTTGAAAATGTAAATGTTGCTTGTTGAATAACCTGTGAACAAAATGAAGCTTCCTCATATGCACTATTAAATCTTAGCAATCCCTTCTCTGTTACTTTTGAGAAATAATTTGATGCAAGATTAGAAGAAATTATACCTAAATTTTGACCAGCATTGTTGCTTTCTTCTTCAGGTTCTTCGTTGCCTTCTTCAGGTGGACTGAAATTAGGATCTGGGACTACCATGCTTGAAATTGGGCCAACGATTTTCTACTGTTGATGTTGAGGACCTGCTTCTTCCTTGCTGTTGAAGATCTACTGATGTTGCTGGTGAGGAGCTGGACCATCAAGGTGCTGGACAAGGAGCTGGGCCAGCTTTCGGCGAGAAGCCAACAAGTATCACCGAGCTTGGAGGTTGTGGAGTATGCAGATCCTGGACAAGGAGCAGCGAGGTGCTGGGCGAGGAGTTAGGCCAGCTTCCGATCTAAACTTCTCCTGGCCTTCTCCCCTAGCTCAGGCTAGCTGCACCTTGCCGATGACGCGGGGATGAAGGGAGGCAGTGCCGGTGAGGTGCGCATGGGCTGGTGGCCGGCGGCTGGCAAGGTGTGCTCCTGGGTCGGCGGCGACCAGGAATCTGGGCGGCGATGAGGAGGAGATCCTGGGCGGCGATGAGCGGGAGATCCTGGGCGGAGAAGTTGGGCGCCAGGTGAGCAGCGAGGAAATCTTGGGCGCAAGGTGGGCAGCGACGCGCGGGGCAAGGAGAAGTCGGGCGCGAGGTGGTCGACGACGTGCTGGGCGAGGAGAAGCACGGCGCGAGGTGGGCGATGACGTGCTGGGCGAGGTGATTCCAATTTTTTTTGAATTTCAAATTGATCGATTGAAAGGGGTATAGTTGTCCATTACCAATTTTTCGGGGCTGTCGGAAATTTTCTTCTGTGCCTTACAAAAGTGTACGGAGGGAGTATAAAAGTGTACAATAAAGCCCATTAACAACCAAAATAGATAATATAATAGCATGGAGCAATCAAAAATTATAGATACATTGGAGACGTATCAAGCATCCCCAAGCTTAATTGCTGCTCGTCCTCGAGTAGGTAAATGATAAAAGAAGAATTTTTTATGTGGAATGCTTTCTAACATATTTCTCAATGTATTTTTTCTTTATTGTGGCATGAATGTTCAAATCTGAAAGATTCAAGATAAAAGTTTAATATTGACATAGAAATAATAATACTTCAAGCATACTAATTAAGCAATTATGTCTTCTCAAAATAACATGGCCAAAGAAAGTTATCCCTTCAAAATCATATAGTCTGGCTATGCTCTATCTTCACCACACAAAATATTTAAATCATGCACAACCCCGATGACAAGCCAAGTTCATACTTTTGATGTTCCCAAACTTTTTCAATCTTCATGCAATATATGAGCGTGAGCCATGGATATAGCACTATATGTGGAGTAGAATGGTGGTTGTGGAGAAGACAAAAAAGGAGAAGATAGTCTCACACCAAGTAGGCATATCAACGGGCTATGGAGATACCCATCAATGGATATCAATGTGAGTGAGTAGGATTGCCATGCAACAGATCCACTAGAGCTATAAGTATATGAAAGCTCAACAAAAGAAACTAAGTGGGTGTGCATCCAACTCGCTTGCTGATGAAGACCTAAGGCATTTTAAAGAAGTTCATCATTGGAATATACAAGTCAAGTTCTATAATGAAAAATTCCCACTACTATATGGAAGTGATATCATAGGAGACTCTCTATCATGAAGATCATGGTGCTACTTTGAAGCACAAGTGTGGAAAAAGGATAGTAGCATTGTCCCTTCTCTCATTTTCTCTCATTTTTTGGGCCTTCTTCTTTTTTGGCCTTTCTCCCTTTTTTTCATCCGGAGTCTCATCCCGACTTGTGGCGGAATCATAGTCTCCATCATTCTTTCCTCACTGGGACAATGCTCTAATAATGATGATCATCACACTTTATTTACTTACAACTCAAGAATTACAACTCGATACTGAGAACAAAAATATGACTCTATGTGAATGCCTCCGGCGGTGTACTGGGATGTGCAATGATGCATGAGTGACATGTATGAATAATTATGAATGCTGGCTTTGCCACAAATACAATGATTATGATGATGATGAGGCGAAGTACACGGAAAGTCGTCGCAAAGGCAAAAAGGCCAAGAAGATTGGAAATGACTGCCCTCCCACGTGCTTGACTCTAAGTCAGGAGGAGATCGAGCAGTTTTTCACCTGCCTCGTAGGAGTAAAACTTCCTTACGGTTACGCGGGGAAGATACGCAGATACCTAGACTCAGCGAAGCAGAAGTTCAGCGGGATGAAGTCTCACGACTGTCACGTGCTGATGACGCAGATACTTCCAGTTGCAATCCGTGGGATCATGGACGCGCACGTCCGTGAAACGCTATTTGGCCTATGAAACTTTTTCGACGTCATCTCTCAGAAGTCAGTTGGCATGAGGCAACTCACAAGACTACATGATGAGATCATGGTGATACTATGCGAGCTTGAGATGTACTTCCCACCCGCATTCTTCGACGTTATGGTGCATCTGCTGGTTCATATCATGGAGGATATCATCCCACTCGGGCCGACGTTCCTGCACAGCATGATGTCGTTCGAAAGGATGAATGCTGTCATCAAAGAATACGTTTGCAACATGTCACATCCAGAGGGAGGCATAGCCAGGGGCTTTCTGACCGAAGAGTGCATCTCCTACTGCATGAATTATCCAGGCATCGAGAACCCCGTTGGTCTACCCGTCAACAGGCACCTCGGCAGGCTCGCTGGATGGGGTCACCGCGAGGCTCATCACGAAATGCGTGTCTACTTCGAGGGTCGACTCGTCGAATTTGAAAGAGCAAACCTAGTCGCGCTACAACACATAGACATGGTCGATCCTTAGGTGGTAGAGCACAAAACCTTTATTGAGAAGACGTACAATGACCGAGGCCAATAGAGGACGGACGGAGATATAATCAAAGAGCACAACTCATGTTTCACGCGTTGGTTCAAGGAGAAGCTTCTGTCGTACCCTTTACATGAGGATTCTTCTGCGGAAGAAAAACTCATATTCGCCTTGTCACAGGGTGCCGAGCAAAACCTGATAACCTATAAGGCGTACGATATCAACGGCTACACATTCTACACCGAGGAAAAGGACATGCAGAGCGATGGTTATCAGAACTGCGGGGTAACGATGGAATCCTACACTGGTAATGACAAGGACAGATACTACGGAATGATCGAGGAGATCTGGGAGCTGAGCTACGCTGGAGAGAAGGTCCCGATGTTCCATGTCAGATGGGCCAAGAGCGTCCTAAAAGAAGACCGGTATTTCACCACCATGGTTATACCCGAAGCCAAATCCAAGACCACGGGCGCAAACGTCACCGCGAAAAATGAGCCTTGGGTACTGGCTTCCCAAGTGGAACAATGCTTCTTCATTACCGATCCGTGAAAGCCCAGTCATGTTGTCGTGAGGAGAGGCAAAAGGTAGATCATCAGAATGGATGGATTCGCCAATGAGAGAGACTTCGACAAATACGGCGACCCGAAGATGGAACATGACGACGATGATGAAGTGCCATACACCACAAGAAAAGTGCGAAGACATAGCTGGTGGGTCCCAGTAGTCAGGGGGCCAATCGTTTTTTTTGCCTGGACGCACTTCCTTGCGTGCGAATATGTAGCCGGTGGGTCCCACCAGTCAGGGGGTGAACCATTTTTTTGCCCGGACGCACTTCCTTGCGTGCGAAGGTGTAGCTGGTGGGTCCCAGTAGTCGGCGGGGCAAATCGTTTTTTTGTTGCTCGGACGCACTTCCTTGCGTGCGAAGATGAAGCTGGTGGGTCCCAGCAGTCAGGGGGAAACATTTTTTCCGTGAAATACAGTGGCCCATCCGGTGGGTCCCAGCTGTCAGGTGGAGGAATCATTATTTTTCGTGTAATAAGGAGGCACTTCCTTGCTGCGGCCTTGGACCGAGTTGTCAGCCTCTCCACGTACAATCCACGTCCGATGGAAGTCGTTCCTTGACCACGTTAACCAGGCCGCGACGAGAGCACCACCGTGGTGGACGACGGCGAGGCCTAGGAAGGGGACGACGCAGAGCCGGGGAAGACACGGAAGTGGAAGCCCGCGTGGAGAGGAGTACGAGGATTCATTGGTTCGGCTGTAGTGTGAGGCTTCCGTCGCTGCTGGGCCTGGCCAGCGGTGGGAATAGTAGGGGGCGGTGAGGCCTCCACGGCAGCACAGCCGCCCACGGGAGGGAGGAGCATGCGGCACGACCGGCGCTGCTTTGGGCGGCTCGAACAAGAAGACCAGAGGTTGAAGAAGCACTACGGCCGTTGGATGGACATCGTACGGTCACTAGAGCTAGAATCGTTCATATTGACTAAGTTGACAAAGCCCTCCATCCCCGTCAACTTAGTTGGCCCACAAGTCATCCTCCCACTATGGTGGGTCCCAGCTAGCAGGGGTGTATTCTTTTTTGTGCGTAATAAGGAGGCACTTCCTTGCGTGCGAAGATATAGCTGGTGGGTCTGACATGTTAGCGGGGGGAACGTTTTTTTCGCAAAATACAGAGGCCCTTCCGGTGGGTCCCAGTTGTCAGGTGGAGGAATCATTATTTTGCGCATACAGTCCACGGCCGATGGATGTCATTCGTTGACCACATTGACCAGGCAGTGCCGAGAGCACCATGGCGGTGGACGACGGCGAGGCCTAGGAAGGGAACGACACAGAGCTGGGGAAGATTTGGGAATGGTTGCCCACGTAGTGGGGAGTACGAGGGTTTACTGGTTCGGCTGCCGTCGCCGGAAAATAACAAGAGGTGTGGGTGAGTAGAGGAATGGCCTGGCCAGCAATGAAGTAGGGTGGGGCGGTGCGGCTTGTGCGGCAGCACAGCCGGCCACGGGAGGCGGGAGCAGGGCTCTGGTTTGGGCGGCTGGAGCAAGAAGATCAGATATTGAAGAAGCAGCACGGCCGTTGGATTAACATCCAATGGTCACTGCTGCTAGAATCGTTTGTGGACTAAGTTGACAAAGCCCAAGTACGTGTCAACCTAGTAGACCCACAAGTCAGCCTCCAAATCTGTCCGAAACAGCATACATCCCGAAATTTCTAGCTAGATTCAAATTAATTTTAAATCTAAATATACTTTAATTTAAATTCAATGAAATTTTACCCGCACAAAAACAATGAAATTTAAAATATCAAAATCCGAAAGAAAACAGTATTTTGGAACTAACTGCCTGTTTGCTGTATTTTTTCATTTTACAGCCCATTTATTATTACTTATAGCCCATTTCTTATTACTTATAGCCCATTTTATGGGCAAAATGCATCCCTCCTCGTCTTGAAATATTTCTGGCCCAGCAGGGCGTAGAAAAGCAAGTAGGCCTACGTTGGTTATTCTACAAAAAACAAAATAGCTGGGTAGCCATTTTCAGAAAGGAAAAAAACAAACTGGGCTGGTCATGTGCTAAACATATGAAATAAAATCCTGGGCTAGACGGGCCATGGGTCCCGCACAACCCAGTTGATACCCTTCTCCATCCCGAAAAAACAAAATTACTGCGCGCGCTGCTGGGTCCCTACTGTCATCCTCACCATGTACAGTCATCTCCTTATTCCTCTCGGTTGTTGACCATGTTGACAACACCGAAGGGCGGCGCCGCAATGAGCGAACCAAGGCGGAGGACGATGGTGAGGTCTCGGACAGGAACGAATAGGAGCCGGGGAGCAGGTGGTCCCGCCGGCGCTGGTTTGGCTTTGGCGGCTCGAGGAAGAAGAGACTGAAGAAACGCGACAGACGTTGAATGTCAATCCAACAGTCAAGGTTGGCACAATCGTTTGTTGACTAAGCGGACACCAAGTAGCATACTTTTTTATATATAGGAAGAAAACTGCGAGGAAAATGCGTTCGTCTGCCGTCCTCCTCACAGGGAACGTTCGCCACATAAGTGACTAGCACCCTTGGTTTTCAACCGAGAGGTCTTGGGTTCGAGTCCCAGGAACTCTCAATTTTGTACTCCTTCCTTCCTCGCAAAAAGGGAAAGAAAATCAAAGACTTGGGAATGCGTACAGAACAAGCTAGTGTACCAGTAAAGAGACGTTGCCGAGCTTTAGAAAAAAGAAAGACGTGCTCATGTAGCTGGTTCGAATCCAAACATAGACTATGACTATATATGGTGCTATGCTAATCTGCAAGTAATGAATCTGACATATCCAACGTTCGCTTCTCCTCTTCTCAACTTACTCTACCTAGCATCAGAAGCTCTGGCCGCAGCAACCATGTCCGCTGGCTGCTCGTCCTCCTGCTCTTCAGCAGGCAACAACCAGATATGCGCCAACTCGCCACCCGTACCATCGCCTGTGGGTCTCATCACACCCCCGCTGGCACGCGCACCGCAGCCGATTGCTCATCGCAACCCGCTGCCGTTGGTGTGGTGCCACAGCTGCAAATCACGCAGAGTCATCCATCGCGTCTCAACCACAATCCGCAACCCTGGCCGAGTCTTCTACAAATCCCCAAATCATGGGGTAATAATATGTTTAAGTGTTGTTGTGCTGCTTTCAGTTGCTGATTTTTTTTAATAGTTTGGTTGATGATCTTCCAATTTGATTCATGCAGAAAAGGGAAGATTTGTGTGATTTGTGTTTCTAGGAAGTTGTTGATGTGGGGGAATGCAACTACGCTGATTATTTGGTTAGCCGAGGAATCCCAATACCAGCAGGTTGGGGTGTTGGACAAGTAACTAAAGGAACGACAGAAGAGGAAGATGTAGAGCAGAAGGTTAAAGATGCAGTTCCTCTGATCATGGCCAAGCAACAGCTGCTGAACGGCCTTGATAGCAATGAGGAGATGAAATAGCTTGTGAAGATAATGGGCAAAATCGATGTGCTCTATAGGATGATTGTCTCTTTATTTGCAGTGTATGTAGCACTCGTGATGTATTCAGTGGCTACGACATGAGCACTTTGTTGAAACTAGTAATGAATGAAACATGTGTAGCAGGCTGGGCGTAGTGTTGTGAACATCTAATGATTTCTATTAACGGAAATCAGGGGGTATCCCCTTTTGCTCATATAAATAAATAAATATCAGAGGCCCTCTCGGGTCAGCTTTGTTCTCATTTGAAGATGTCGAGCAAATTGCAGTCCAACAGCAAACTATGTCATCAATTTCAAGTTTCACAACCAAATATGAGTACAACTAAACAACAATGTCATCATGTTTTAGTTGTCATACAATCACCAAACACAAATCAGCATACATAATAGTGATGTTTTCACAGCAAAATACTAAACAACATGTTCATCAGGTTTCAGTTGTCATAGCAAACACAATTTCACATAGTAGATAAAAAAACGTCTTCTGACAGGCAAATACGACAAAAGCAATGTAATCATCATCCGCAGCAGCAGCGTCAACATCTTCGCCATGTGTATCAGTCTGAATCATAATTCCCCACGGTGTCATCTTCTTCTTTGTCCTCAACGTCCTCGAACATTGGCTTCTTCTTGATCAACTCTTGTATGTCCACATCATGACGTGCAAATGTGTCCTCCAAGAAAAATATCTGTGTTGCTTGATTTGCCAAAATAAAAGGCTCGTTGGTCTGGTACGCCGCCTTGACATTGATGGATTTGAAATAATCATCAGCTCTTGGTTTTGCGATCCTGGAATACAGGTTATACCAACGACAGCACAACAGAACCACACACCAATGATCCTCGAAACTAGAGATATACTGCAACTAAACAATGTCTGTTATGTTAGCATACATTTCAGTTGTCTCTTTGTCATACGTATCCGTGCTCATGATGGCACTATTTTGTGTCTTCCTGCCTTCGTCTCGTGCAAGGGTGTTGTAGCGCACATCTCCAACAACGCAAGATTCATAATGTCTTACCCGAGTATCAGGACCCATTGCTAGTGAGTAAAGGGCATCATGAACTACCTTCCCATCCTCCCGCATATTCTTAACCTATGGTTAGAAAATAGACAAGTTGATCATCTTATGTACTCAATATATTAAAAAAAACTGACAGTGCACTTCAAAAGCTTACATGGTTCTTGAACCATTTCGCAAATCCTGCCATAACCACTTTGTCAATGTTTCTTGGATTTTGCGGCAGTAACTCCTCTTTGTAGATGCTGCACAACATAGTGATCGTGTCAAACATATAAATATATAAGAATGTGCTGCAAGTTTAGTAGATTACGATGTATAAGCTACAGTACTGCACTTACTTGATATAAGGTAGTATCTCAGGACAGTTAATCAAAGTCCGCGAGTTAACGTGCCGTAAAATGGGCTATTTGCGAAGAGACCGTTAACAGGCTTTTCATGGGCCAACCCGTTAACTTTTGACCAAGTCAAATGGGCCGACTTTGTAAGCTTAATGGGCCAGTGGTGGGCTGTGATACGTGTTTCGTCCGGCCAATAAGAATTTTACACGTGGAATTTTCCCATTGGTCGGGGCTGTTAACGGGTTATCGGATCCAAAACCCGACCTAATAGCTTAACGCGTTCCGTTACGGTGGATGCCACGTGTCGGTCACCCTTGATGAAAGCACTTCTGTGACGTGCGATTTATCGTCATGGAAGTGGACACTTCCGTGATGATAATTTTGGTAATGTCATGGAACACTGCTACGACAGCACAGGTATGACTATCTTGATTCTGTCATAAAATCGTCATGGATGTACATGCATGACAAAAAACGCGACCTACTGTGACAAACACGTATCATCACGGAAGTGTATTTTTTGTAGTGTGGAGCCATGCCCTGGGTCGCAGGCAGGCAAGTCTGGGTACCCCTGTTCCCAGGACAGTGTCAGTTTTGAACGAAAGTTCAATGCCAATGGAGTTGAGTGGGAAGAATATTAATATCCCAAGACGAAGTTTGTTCCTCAACAAGAGAAGTATGATCCTACTTCTTTCCAAGGGACACAAGCTCAAGACGATCTTCCACCACAAGACCACAAGCAAAAAGGGAAGGATAAGCTTCAAGAGGAGATTGATGCATTTGTAGAAGCTCCTAAGGCCTTGGTCAAGTGGGTTCCCAAGACTACATCAAGTTCTACTTCATCAAGTATGACTACAACTCCAAGGATTCCCATCAAGATGACGTGGATCCCGAAGAAGAAGAACTACAGAGTTCTTGAGGGTGACTCCACAAACATACGTCACTCATATCATTTTGGTGAGGACAAGTGCAAACAACTTCCACATCTCGCACTAGTTCAAAGAGCCACAAACCCTCTTGCTGGTAAGACAAGGGACAAGGTAACCTATTGCCTTCATGGACATCATCTTGTGTGAACATCACTCTATGTCCATGGATATCCTTGTTTGTTCCTTGTGGGACTAACCCGTGTAGGTATTGAGAGTGCAACTCACTCCAATGGATTGCTCCACATGATCTGCATCAACATTGAGCATCCACATCTTCAACACCTACATCAAGTCATCATCGACAAAACCCGAGGTCAGTTCATCCTTCTTAGGGGGGATATCACATCTAGGGGGAGCTTTACTATAATAAATTGAGCTAAAGGAACTCTAATTGTGTGAACACAATAATGCTTTATGTAAAAGTGGTAACCCCACTTGTGCTTAAACGATGAGTATGACCTACGATCAAATGTTCTCATTTGACTCCTAAGTCAATATACTCATATATAGATGACCTAGTCATCGCAAATTGCTTGATAGATGCTAGAGTGTTTGTGCATGCTTTGCCACATATTTCATTTGCCATCTTATTGTGTGAGCATGTTGATTGCATATTTTACTCATTCGAGAACATCCACTTGTTGTTTTGATTGTTTGGATTTTTTCTCTTTTGCCATGTCGATGGACAAGAATGCCTAAGAACCTCCTCTAGCTATCTATGCTTTTCTCGTCTCAAACTCTATTCGTGCTATATCACAAAGTTTGATCAAGTAAGATTTGAACCACTCCGTGTGAGGGGCACTCGGAGTCCCCAATTCGTCATAGACTTAAACTTCCAAAACCTCTCAGTGTAATTCGGTGTAACCAATCCATCCACTTCGGTCACATCGAGTTCACTGAGTTTATCTAGGTTTTCAATCTCGATGCAACCGATTTGAACTTTTCGGTCACACAGAGTTGTAGTAACCACTTGCGATTCTGCATCTCGGTGCCACCGAGTTGCTCCACTCGGTCACACCGACAGGGTCAGGACATATATACCCACGGGTGAGACTTCGGAAATTTCTTCAAACCTCCTCAGCCCACGCGTGTCCTGCTCTGCCGCCTCGGGTCTCCGGATCGTCTCCTCGTCACCAGCAACCTCCCGCCGCTGGTTTCCGTAGACGTCAACAGGATACTGCCCCGCCGTTGTCGCCGTAGTGAACTCCCGCCGAACTAGGGTATGGGTTCGACTTTGTGTGCTAATTCCTTACTCTGATTCTTAGCACATTGCTTTGGCATGATCACTACCAAGTATGAAATCAATCTATCTAGAGAAAACTCCCTTTAGGTCTGGTTTGATTTGAAAATTTAGGGTTAGGTCTCTGCCGAACTCATCTCGAACTGACCGAGTTGTAGAAATCGGTCCCACCGATTTGGCTTAGGCCATTGCACATGCGCTTTTCGATCTGACCGAAAATTGCAAATCGGTGCGACCGGATTTGATTCTTTGTGAAACCATAGCAATCTCGGAGTCACCGAACTATGACTCGTTCTGACCGAGTTCACTAGTTTAGACTCCAACAGTTGCTTTGGTATCACCGAGTTTAACAAATCGGTAGCTCCACTTGTGATGCTCATCTACTCTACCTCATCTATATCTATTCGTAGGGTTTGCTGTCAGTTTGATTGTCAAGATGTCTGACCAAAGTGATAGTCATAACAAGTCAGAAGAGCAAGTGCGTGAGGGCACTAGTCTCTCAAGCAGCTATGATGAGGGAAACTAGAGCACTCCCAGTAATTTGCCCAAGGTAGCCACCAGAACAAGGAAGAAGAAAACCTCAGATTCTGAAGATGAGGACTAGGTGGCTGTTGAGGAGTAAGTTAGCTCCAAAAAGGAAGTGCTGAAGAAAGAGTATGGTACTTCTGCAACAACTAAACCTGGATTGCACAAGAAGACCCCTGCCAAGAGGGTGCCAACCCTAAAGGCCATAGCCTCAACTGCTGAAATCTCTAAACCAACTGAAGAGGTTGCTGGAGAGGGAAAGAAAAGGAAAGAGAGGGTCAAGAAGACCACTTCGAGAGTCATTGGTAGATCCTCTATAATGAGAGATCCAGAAGAAGATGAAGAGGAAGAGGATGCTGCACCAGCACCCAAGTCCCAGAAGCTTATGGGGGATGCCATTAAGTCAGGGGCTGCCACTTCAAAGCCCAAGACTGCCCCCAAGGCTGCAGCTCAAGCTCAGAAGCCTTCTAAGCCCAAGAGAAGAACCAGGAATATCCCAGCTAAAGAGAAGAACAAGGCCCCAGTGCCTAAAGTTGAAGAAGATGCAGAAGCCCTAGTGCTGAGAAAACTGAAACCAAAGATTCCAAAACACAATGACACTCATCCAGTGGCAGAGGATATGAACATCGGGAAGGATGCTAGACTGAGACTTTGGAGATAGTTTGATCCCTATGCTGTGAGGAGGAGGACTGTAGTGGACTATAGGTTCCACACCAAGGAATATCAGGATTTCTATGAGACCATTGTACTAGACAAGAAACCTATAGTCTATGACATGAAGTGGGTTGATTGGGAATTCATTGATGAGAATGGAGACTATTTCCCAGGAGTGCATGAAAGCTTCAAAGCTTGTGGAGTTGATGAGTTTGTGGGACAAAAGCTTACCAAATGGAATGATGAGCTCATTATGCAGTTCTATTCTACAGTTCATTTCTGTCTAGATGGTAGAATTATATGGATGTCTGAGGGTACAAGGTACCAATCAACTGTTGATGACTGGGCCAAGTTGATCAATGCCCCAGAATAGCATGAGGATGATTTGGATGTGTATGCCAAGAAGAAGAAGGACCACAGCTCAATGGAAAACATGTACAAGGAGATCCCAGACAAAGCTTTGGAGACACACAAGCTTGGATATGTGCATTATCTGTTATCTGGTCTGCCTACAATCAACACAATCTTAAGACATACTTTGTTACCCAAATCTGGAGATCATTAGATGATAAGAGGATATTCAATCAACTTTCTGCAGATATTTGATGTTCCTCAAAAATTCAAGGTCATGAGTCTGATTGTTGAGACAATCAAGAGGACTACTGCAGATCATAAAATATCTTGTGGGTATGCTCCGCACATTCAGGTGCTCATCAACTCCGAGATGGGCACGTGCACTTACTTGTTGGACAAGGAGCATTTACCATTGCACCTAGAATTTGAGGATAACATAGTTGTGATAAATGAGGATGATCCTTCATGAGCACAAGCACAAAGAGAAGAGAGTTAAGGCAAAGGGTGAAAAGGCTGCAAGGATGCCAAGTGCTGAGGAAGCATCTCAGGTGTTCTTAAAGAGCAAATAAGATCAGCTAGGTTATCTGATTCAGGCAACCTTGAGGATTGAGAAGGGCTTGGCCACCCTGACTCAAAATCGGGAGAGCTCCGAGAGGATCGTTGAGACAAAGTTTTATGATCTTGATCTAAAAGTGACTGAGATACAGACTACGGTCAAGCAGCTCTAGGAGGAAGCCGAGGAGAAGAGAGGGAAGGCAACTACAAATGTTTTTCAGCGAGTGCCAAGAGATCATAGGTCAGCTGCAGTGCTAGTGTCAGATACAAGAGCTACTTCATCTGCACCAGCAATAGCTTCAGTGCTACCTCCGGCACCTACTCCACCAGCTCCAACATCATCCACTAATGCTTTCATCCTTGGAGTTCTCCCTACACCACCTCCCGAAGACCAAGACTAAGAGATGCATAACACTATGCATTTTCAAACTTTTTGGTAACTTGTTGCCAAAGGTGGATAAATGTATAGATCATAGGCTTCGAGAGAGAGTGTTTTGTTGCTTTGTGTTTGTAGATCATAACTTCGATGGTGCTGCGTCAAAGCTCTTTTTCTGTAACACCCCGGATGTGACTTTTCCAATATGTATTCCAACTCTTGCCGTTCCGGCCTTAAGTTATTTTGTTTTCTCGGGTTCGGGTCTTTGTCTCTGTGTGTTGTTATCGTTGTCATGCATCTCATATCATGTCATCATGTGCATTGCATTTGCATACGTGTTCATCTCATGCATTCGAGCATTTTCCCCGTTGTCCGTTTTGCATTCCAGTGCTTCGTTCTCCTCCGGTGGTCATTTCTACCTTTATTTCATGTGTGGGGATTAAACATTTCCGGATTGGACCGAGACTTGCCAAGTGGCCTTGGTTTACTACCGGAAGACCGCCTGTCAAGTTTCGTATCATTTGGACTTCGTTTGATACTCCAACGGTTAACTGAGGGACCGAAAAGGCCTCGCATGTGTTGCAGCCAAACACCCCTCCATTTTGGCCCAAAACCCACCAAAAACCTCTCCATCATCTAGAGCGTTCGATCATGATCGCGTGGCCGAAAACCGCACCTCATTTGGACTCTCCTAGCTCCCTCTATGCCTATATATACACCACCCTCCCGAAATTCATGGTTCACCTCGTCCCTAACCCTAGATCCACCTACCTCGCGCGCCGGCGGACATTTTTCTGTCCGGCCGAATACGTCCGAAGTTGCGCCGCCGCGCCCGCACCAATCGGTGAGTGACACGCGTCACCGTACCTCGCTGCCGCCGCTCCGGCCCGGGAGGCCCGCATCTGGCTCCCGAGGCCCATCCGGATCGCCGCCGCCCGCCTTCGTCCTCCTCCACTCCGGCACGCCGCGCCGCCGTGGGATCCGCGCCGGTCGCAGCCTTCGCCGCCGGCCGGAGCAAGCCCGCCGCGCCTCCTCATCGCTCCGGCTCCGGCGACCCGCCGCCCAACACCAGCGCCGCGCCCGGGCCCGCGCATGCCTCCCTGCCACCCATCGGCGCCCCGGTCTCCTCTCCGGCGAACCCCTCCCTCCGGCGAACAGGATTCCAGCGGACCTCCATTTTCGGCGAGACCTCGAGCTGCTACAGTAACCACGATCCCGATCTGGATCCGGATCCCGTCTCGGTTGACTTTCCGTCCCCGAAACCCTAATAATTTGCATTTTTCATCATGCTATATCTCCGCATCTGTAGCTCCGTTTTGGGCATATAGCATATCAAAATGTTCGCCTCAGAGAGTACATCATTTCATTCCATTGCATCATTTTCATTTGAGTTCATCTTGATGACCGAAATGCTATTAGAAGAGTGTTACTTGAGATAATTGTCAGATCTGCTGCTCCTTTTAGATATTTGTCATTTTTGCCATGATTATTGTGTGCATGATATGCCCATGAGCTCTACATATGTTTTGTTAAGGGTTTTGCCATCTTTCCAGTGGTGCAACCCATGTATTTTTGTGATGTGTGTGGTGACTAGCACAAGCTTGCAAAGTGAGGTACTTGGTAATTCTGATTTCAGGGACTTAGCATTTCCACTAAGTCCTTGAGCTGTTTATCTCATGTTGCCATATGTTCATGTTGTTACTTAGTGATCCGTGCCTCTTTTGAGGATGACCAGTAAGGATGTTTTGTTAATATTGTAGTGCTCTATCCATCCATGTATTTGTTTGCAATTATGGAGCATCCTAGCTTGAGTCAATCGAGCTCTACTTTTGCTACTTCGTAAATCTGGACAGATTGTCTACTTGTTAGCGATTTTGCCGAGGATGTTGTAGTTGCTCCGTGCTTGCTATGCTATAGTTCTTGCCATGTCTAGCTTGAATTTTGTGTATTCTTGATGGATGTATGCTTAGATTGTCATGACTTGCCCCGTAGTGAGTGCATCGAGCTCGTAAACATGCCTACTT
Source organism: Triticum urartu (assembly GCF_003073215.2). Taxonomy (NCBI): domain Eukaryota; kingdom Viridiplantae; phylum Streptophyta; class Magnoliopsida; order Poales; family Poaceae; genus Triticum; species Triticum urartu. The sequence continues at coordinate 220,093,046 of NC_053027.1, read as the reverse complement.
GATATCTGTTTTCAGCATGCTCCAGTTTTCACTAAGTCTGAGAACTGATTATGTTTTTGCCATGTTCACATGCTTGTAATTGTATTTTATGATGCTTTTTGGCTCAAGGTCACTAAGGGACTTTTGTTAAGCTCTTTGAGTAGCTCCATGCCATGTTTTACTTTTCCATGTTCAGGTCCTGTAGCATATAGTTTTATTGCTCCAAAGTGTGCTACCTGATCTGAAATTCCAGACAAGTGTTAATTTCACTAAGTCTGAAATCTGTTTGCCATATGCATTTTTGCCATGCTTGTTTGAACCTGTTAATGGATGAATTGGCCGTAGCTCAGTGCTAGACTTTTGTTAAGCATCATGAATGCATCCCTGCCATGTATCTTGTTGTCATGTTTGAATGCTGTAGCATGTTCATCTTATTGCATTTAGATGGTACTTGATGTAAATCGCAGAACGTGGCCATATTTGAATTGCTTGCCATTTCCAAACCGTAACTCCGATTCCGGCGTTCTTTATTTCGTTTTCAAGCGATTTCATCTCATCTTTCCAGTGGCACACTTGGATTTCCATGTTGAGGCCAGGTTCATGCATCCCTTGTCAAATCTTGATTATGCATCTCGCATTGCATCCCGCATAGCATACCATCTTTGCATCATATTGTTTGAGCTTTGCACGTGGTTGATTGTGTTCCGTTTGCTTGTTTGTCTTGTTTGGGTAGAGCCGGGAGACGAGTTCACTAACGAGGAGCCCGTTGAGTTTGCTTTCGAGGATCCAGTCAACTCTGACAACTTTGCAGGCAAGATGATCATACCCTCGAAATCACTACTATCTTTGCTTTGCTAGATGCCCGCTCTTTTGCTATGACAATGCTACGATGCCTACCACTTGCTTTGAAGCCTCCCAAATTGCCATGTCAAACCTCTAACCCGCCATGTCCTAGCAAACCGTTGATTGGCTATGTTACCGCTTTGCTCAGCCCCTCTTATAGCGTTGCTAGTTGCAGGTGAAGATTGGAGACCGTTCCTTGTTGGAACATTATTGACTTGTTGGGATATCATTATATTATCTTGTTATCTTGATGCATCTATATACTTGGTAAAGGGAGGAAGGCTCGGCCTCTCGCCTAGTGTTTTGTTCCACTCTTGCCGCCCTAGTTTCCGTCATATCGGTGTTATGTTCCCGGATTTTTGCGTTCCTTAAACGGTTGGGTTATAATGGGAACCCCTTGATAGTTCGCCTTGATTAAAGCTTTTACAGCAATGCCCAAGCTTGGTTTTACCATTTTCCACCTAGCCTCTTTTTCCCTTGGGTTTTCGGAGCCCGAGGGTCATCTTATTTTAGCCCCCCCGGGCCAGTGCTCCTCTGAGTGTTGGTCCAAACTAGAGTCCTGTGCAGCGCCCCTCGGGGAAACTCAAGGTTTGGTTTTAGTTGTATGGAGAGCTCATCTGAGTGTGCCCTGAGAACGATATATGTGCAGCTCCTATCGGGATTTGTCGGCACATTCGGGCGGTGTTGCTGGTCTTGTTTTAACCTGTCAAAGTGTCTTGAAGAACCGAGGTACCGAGTCTGATCGGAACGTCTCGGGAGGAGGTCTATTCCTTCGTTGACCGTGAGAGCTTGTCATGGGCTAAGTTGGGACTCCCCTGCAGGGATTTGAACTTTCGAAAGCCATGCCCACGGTTATGGGCATATGGGAATTTGATAATGTTCGGTTGTAGATAACTTGAACCTTAACTTAATTAAAATGAATCAAGGAGTGTGTTACCGTGATGGCCTCTTCTCGGCGGAGTTCGGGAGGTGGACACGGTGTTGGAGTAATGCTTGCGCAGGTTGCTCTCTAGTTTCTCACTTGCGCTTTGCCTCCTCTTCTCGCTCTCTTTTGCGAACATGATAGCCACTATATTTGCTAGTCGCTTGCTGCAGCTCGACATATTTACCTTGCCTTACCTATAAGCTTAAATAGTCTTGATCGCGAGGGTGCAAGATTGCTGAGTCCCTGTGGCTCATAGATTACTATTACACCAGATGCAGGGCCTGATGATTCCGCTCCAGTTGACGCGCTCGAGCTCAAGTGGGAGTTCGACGAGGACTCTCAACGTTACTATATTTCTTTTCCTGATGATCAGTAGTGGTGCCCAGTAGGGGGTGATCGGGACCGTGTCGCTTGTTGGGTTATCTTTTATTTTGGCACCGTAGTCGGGCCATGAGTGTTTGGATGATGTAATGTTATTTATGTACTTGTTTGACATGGCGAGTGTAAGCCAACTATGTTATCTCCCCTTTATTATCTATATTACATGGGATGTTGTGAAGATTGCCTAACTTGCGACATATGCCTTCAATGCGATTATGCCTCTAAGTCGTGCCTCAACACGTGGGAGATATAGCCGCATCGAGGGTGTTACAAGTTGGTATCAGAGCCTTCCTCGACCTTAGGAGCCCCATTGCTTGATCGTTTTTAGCAGCCGAGTTGTGTCTAGAAAAATGTTTTGAGTCATCTAGGAATTATATATCGGAGAGTTTAGGAATTCTTTTTTACTTCCCAGTCTCCTCATCGCTCTGGTAAGGCATCCTGATGTAGAGTTTTGACTCTTCTCTTCTCAAATTTCACAAAAAAAAAATTTAGGATCACGCGGGTATCTTGGAATCGTTCCGATGGTTTTATGATGAGAACATTGTCTTGGTGCCTCCTGTCAGGGGTTTTGTGGAAGTGTCCCGGGGAGTTGAGCTCTGAGGTGTTGTCGTCATAATTTTATCGTTGCAGTTCTGGAATACCTGAGTCTAGTACGCCGACATCGAAAATCTCTTTTATGAAGTTCGTTGGTGAGATAACCTCGACGCCACCCAGTACTGGGGCAGGAGTTCGGGAGTATCGCCATAACTTGTATAACGGATGCTTTTCGAAGGTTGAGGTAGATGGTTTTCGAAGTTTTTCTCGGTTATGTGTTGAAGGATGGATACAGCTGGATGTAGGATTTGCTAGATTTGGGTGAGATATTATGCTTCCCCTGTATCCCCAACACCTGATTGCATAACCGGAAAGGTTTGGGAGTTTCATAGGTGGGAATTCTTGTAGCTCTAGTTCTTCTTCCACGGATATTTGGTTTGAGATTGGGATTTCTTACCGAGTATTCATTCTTGATCCGTACCTTGTTGATTTATTTCTCTACCTAAATTCTAAGTGGTTTCTTAATTTATGGATATGTGACCATTTCAAGAGGAATGCATTCGTTCATTTTGTTCAGATGTGAAGACTATATGTTGCAATTTTCATTCCGTTGGATTCAGCTTCATTTATCTGTCTATGTGCTAACGGTGGTCCACCTCTTCAGGATGGCTCCCGCTAAGAGCACCAATCAGAATCAGAATCAAGATCCGCCACCACCTCCACCTCCTCTGGAGGCATGGCAAGCTGTGATGGCCACAACCAATGCAAACACACAGTTGATCATGCAAATTCTCCAAGAGCGCAATCAAGGCAACCAAGGGAACCAAGGCAACAATCAGAATCACTTTGCTACACTCAACCAGTTCCTTGCTAACGGGCCAAAGACTTTCAGCAATTGTGTTGAGGGAATCGATGCTGATGATTGGCTTGTGAATCTGTGCAAGCATTTTGAGTGCAGTAACGTCAGGCCTGAGGACTTTGTCAAGTTCGCTTCATTCCAACTCAAAGATCAAGCTGCAGAATGGTTCTAGCAGTACAAGGATTCCAGAGGTGGACGTGTGATCACTTGGGATGAATTCCATCAAGATTTCAGAGCTCACCATATCCCCCAGAGCGTGGTTGAAAGCAAGTGTGAGGAATTCCGCAACCAGAAGCAAGGCTCTTTGTCTGTCTATGACTACAACAAGTTGTTTCAGAAGCTCGCCCGCATTGCCAAGCAGGATGTACCTGATGAGAAAAGCATGATATACCAGTTCAGGGGTGGTCTGAGAGAAGAAATCCAGCAAGCTCTTGTTCTCTTTGAGCCCTTGAGGTACGATGAGTTCTACAACATGGCACTGAAGCAAGAGGCCGCTCAACTGAGGTGTGATGCTTCCAAGAAGCGAGTCAGAGATGTTACTCCTTCTTCCTCTACTCAAGTGGCCAAGCAGCAGAAGTATTGGCTTCCTCCTCATCCGTTTCGTCAGCCATATCAGCAGAATAGCAAAGGTGGCAGTGGATCTTCCCACCCACCCAACCCTGGCTTTCAGAACAAGACTTCGTCTCAAGCTCCAAGATCGAGTGCTCCGTATCACCGTCCTCTTTCAGAGGTCACGTGCAACAAGTGCCAACAGAAGGGTCACTATGCTAACAAGTGTCTCAACCAGAGGCGTCTTCCTCCTCCTCCTCCCGTGAGATCGGCAAGTACAGCTGTGGTCAAGCATAACCCCAAGTACGCCAAGGTCAATATGGTGAATGCCGCTCAGGCAGAGGATTCATCAGATGTCATCATGGGTAACCTTCCTGTTAACGATATCCCTGCAAAAGTTCATTTTGACACCGGTGCATCACATTGTTTCATTTCCAAACCTTTTGCATCGAAGTATGAGTGTGATTATCAGTATCTGCAAAATTCCTTGCAAGTCGTGTCACCGGGCAAGCAAATGACAGCTAATTTCTGCGTCCCGGATATTACTATCACGTTGGGCGACTACAAATTTCTAGCTTCTCCTATTGTTCTGGGTGACTCGGATATTGATCTTATTCTCGGAATGGATTGGCTTTCTAAGCACAAGGCGCATCTTGATTGTGCTGCCAGGCAGATTCAATTGACTCATTCGTCTGAGGATGTAATTGTCTTTGCCACTCGTGATGATACCATCCATCTGTTTTCTCTCAATGAGAAGGGTGAACTAGATGCTATCTCGCAAATTCCAGTCGTTTGCGAATATCAAGACGTCTTTCCAGAAGAGCTTCCAGGAATGCCTCTGCACCAGCCAGTTGAATTCGTCATTGATCTTGAGCCTGGCACGGAACCTGTGTGCAAGCGTCCTTACAAGCTCGGACCTAAAGAGTTGAAGGAGCTGAAGAAGCAACTCGATATTCAAGAGAGAATGGGTCTCATCCGGCCTAGTTCTTCTCCGTGGGGTTGTGGTGTTCTTTTTGTGAAGAAGAAGGATGGAACGGACCGACTTTGTGTTGATTACCGTCCATTGAACAAGAAGACCATCAAGAACAAATACCCACTTCCCAACATCAACAAGCTGTTCGAACAACTCAAAGGTGCCCAAGTATTCTCCAAGCTTGATCTCCGTATGGGTTATCATCAGATTCGAATCCGGGAGCAAGATATTCCCAAGACGGCTTTCAGGACAAGCTATGGGTCATATGAATACACCGTCATGTCTTTTGGCCTTGTCAACGCTCCTCCGACTTTCTCTCGCATGATGAACTTCATCTTCAACACCTACACCAATGACTTCGTTTTGGTCTATCTTGACGATATTCTGGTTTTCTCGAAGAACAAGGAAGATCATGCCAAGCACTTGCGTTTGGTACTCGATAAGATGAGGGAACACCGGTTCTACGCCAAGTTCTCCAAGTGCGAATTTTGGCTCGATGAGGTTCTTTATCTTGGTCATATCATCTCTTCCAAGGGCATTGCCGTGAATCCTGAGAAGGTGTCTGCAATTGTGAATTGGGAACCTCCTCAGAATGTGAAGCAACTCCGTAGCTTCCTCGGTCTCACAAGCTATTGCCGAAGATTCGTTGAAAACTTTTCCAAGATCACGAAGCCTCTCTCAAATCTTCTCCAGAAGCACGTCAAGTACGTTTTGTCTCCAGAGTGTGACATTGCTTTCAACACTTTGAAAGAGAAATTGATCACTGCTCCAGTTCTGACTCCGCCTGATGAATCCAAGCCGTATGAGGTCTTTTGTGATGCCTCTCTTCAAGGTCTTGGCGCAGTGTTGATGCAAGAGAAGAAAGTTGTTGCTTATACCTCTCGCCAGTTGAAGCCCAATGAAAAGAACTACCCCACTCATGATCTCGAGTTGGCGGCAGTTGTGCATGCTCTTTTGACTTGGAGACATCTCTTATTGGGAAGGAAAGTGGACATCTTCACTGATCACAAGAGTCTCAAGTACATCTTCACTCAGCCTAATCTCAACCTCAGGCAAACTCGATGGGTCGAAATGATTCAAGAGTATAATCCGAGTATCGAGTATACTCCAGGCAAGGCCAATGTGATGGCTGAAGCATTAAGCAGGAAAGCTTACTGCAACAGTCTAATTCTCAAGCCTTATCAACCCGAGCTTTGTGAAGCTTTCTGCAAACTAAATTTGCAAGTTGTTCCTCAAGGTTTCCTCGCCAACCTTCAAGTCTCTCCTACCTTGGAAGACCAGATTCGCCAAGCTCAGCTTCTTGATGCTATGGTGAAAAAGGTGAAGATTGGGATTGCCAAGAGTCAACCCAAGTACAAGTGCTACCGCCTTGATGACAAGGATACTCTCTTCTTCGAGGATCGTATTGTTGTACCCAAAGGTGACCTCCGTAAAGTGATCATGAACGAGGCTCACAATTCTCTCCTCTCCATCCACCCTGGGAGCACGAAGATGTATCAGGACCTCAAGAAGGCTTATTGGTGGACTCGAATGAAGCGCGAGATTGCTCAGTTCGTGAATGAATGTGATGTCTGCAGAAGAGTGAAGGCAGAACACCAAAGGTCAGCTGGTCTCCTCCAACCTCTTGCCATTCCAGAATGGAAGTTTGACCACATTGAAATGGACTTCGTGACTGGGTTTCCAAAGTCCAAACGTGGCAATGATGCTATATTCGTTGTCATTGACAAACTCACCAAAGTGGCTCACTTTCTGCCTATCAAAGAGTCTATCACTGCAGCTTAATTGGCGGAACTCTATACCTCTCGAATTGTCTCTCTGCACTGTATTCCACAAGTGATCTCTTCAGACCGTGGCAACATCTTTACCTCCAAGTTTTGGGATTCTTTCCAGAAGGCCATGGGCACCAACATCCGCTTCAGCACAGCTTTCCATCCTCAAACTAGCGGTCAAGTCGAGCGTGTCAACCAGATTCTTGAAGATATGCTCAGGGCTTGTGTGATCTCCTTCGGCATGAAGTGGGAGGATTGTCTTCCTTATGCTGAATTCTCCTACAACAACAGTTTTCAAGCAAGTTCGGGCAAGGCCCCATTTGAAATTCTGTATGGTAGGAAGTGCCGTACCCCTCTCAACTGGTCTGAAACCGGTGAACGTCAGCTTCTTGGAAATGACTTAATCACAGAGGCAGAGGAAATGTGCAAAGTCATTCGAGATAACCTCAAAGCAGCCCAATACCGTCAGAAGAGCTACTATGATAGTAAGCACCATGATTTGGCTTTCGAGATCGGAGATCATGTTTACCTCCCTGTCTCTCCTATGAAAGGTACTCGTCGCTTCGGTATCAAAGGGAAGCTTGCCCCCAGATACATGGGACCTTTCAAGATTGTCAGCAAGAGAGGCGATCTCGCCTATCAACTCGAGCTTCCTTGAAACTTTGCAAATGTTCATGATGTGTTCCATGTCTCTCAGCTCAGAAAGTGCTTCAAGACTCCTGACCGCACCATCAACTTCGAGGACATTGAGCTCCAAGAAGATCTCTCCTATCGTGAGCACCCAGTTGCTATTCTTGAAGAGACTGAACGCAAGACTCGTAACAAGTCAATCAAATTCCTCAAAGTAAAGTGGTCACACCATTCCGACCGTGAAGCTACCTGGGAACGCGAGGATCACCTCCGTTCTGAGTACCCGGCGTTCTTTCAGTCCTAGATCTCGGGACGAGATCCTTTCGTAGTGGTGGAGTGTTGTAACACCCCGGATGTGACTTTCCCAATATGTATTCCAACTCTTGCCGTTTCCGGCCTTAAGTTATTTTGTTTTCTCGGGTTCGGGTCTTTGTCTCCGTGTGTTTTTATCGTTGTCATGCATCTCATATCATGTCATCATGTGCATTGCATTTGCATACGTGTTCATCTCATGCATTCGAGCATTTTCCCCGTTGTCCGTTTTGCATTCCGGTGCTTCGTTCTCCTCCGGTGGTCATTTCTACCTTTCTTTCGTGTGTGGGGATTAAACATTTCCGGATTGGACCGAGACTTGCCAAGCGGCCTTGGTTTACTACCGGTAGACCGCCTGTCAAGTTTCGTATCATTTGGACTTCGTTTGATACTCCAACGGTTAACCGAGGGACCAAAAAGGCCTCGTGTGTGTTGCATCCCAACACCCCTCCATTTTGGCCCAAAACCCACCAAAACCCTCTCCATCATCTAGAGCGTTTGATCACGATCACATGGCCAAAAACCGCACCTCATTTGGACTCTCCTAGCTCCCTCTATGCCTATATATACACCACCCTCCCGAAATTCACGATTCACCTCGTCCCTAACCCTAGATCCACCTACCTCGCGCGCCGGCGGACATTTTTCTGTCTGGCCGGATACGTCCGAAGTCGCGCCGCCGCGCCCGCACCAATCGGCGAGTGACACGTGTCACCGTACCTCGTTGCCGCCGCTCCGGCCTGGGAGGCCCGCATCTGGCCCCCGAGGCCCATCCGGATCGCCGCCGCCCGCCTTCGTCCTTTTCCACTCCAGCACGCCGCGCCGCCGTGGGATCCGTGCCGGTCGCAGCCTTCGCCGCCGGCCGGAGCAAGCCCGCCGCGCTTCCTCGTCACTCCGGCTCCGGCGACCCGCCGCCCAATGCCGGCGCCGCGCCCGGGCACGCGCACGCCTCCCTGCCACCCATCGGCGCCCCGGCAAGTCCCCTCTCCGGCGAACCCCTCCCTCCGGCGAACAGGATTCCGGCGGACCTCCATTTTCGGCGAGACCTCGAGCTGCTACAGTAACCACGATCCCGATCCAGATCTGGATCCGGATCCCGTCTCGGTTGACTTTCCGTCCCCGAAACCCTAATAATTTGCATTTTTCATCATGCTATATCTCCGCATCCGTAGCTCCGTTTTGGCCATATAGCATATCAAAATGTTCGTCTCAGAGAGTACATCATTTCATTCCATTGCATCATTTTCATTTGAGTTCATCGTGATGCCCGAAATGCTGTTAGTAGAGTGCTACTTGAGATAATTGTCAGATCTGCTGCTCCTTTTAGATATTTGTCATTCTTGCCATGATTATTGTGTGCACGATATGCCCATGAGCTCTACATATGTTTTGTTAAGGGTTTTGCCATCTTTCCAGTGGTGCAACCCATGTATTTTTGTGATGTGTGTGGTGACTAGCACAAGGTTGCAAAGTGAGGTACTTGGTAATTCTGATTTCAGGGACTTGGCATTTCCACTAAGTCTTTGAGCTGTTTATCTCATGTTGCCATATTTTCATGTTGTTACTTAGTGATCTGTGCCTCTTTTGAGGATGATCAGTTAGGATGTTTTGTTAATCTTGTAGTGCTCTATCCATCCATGTCTTTGTTTGCAATTATGGAGCACCCTAGCTTGAGTCAATCGAGCTCTACTTTTGCTACTTCGTAAATCTAGGCAGATTGTCTACTTGTTAGCGATTTTGCCGAGTATGTTGTAGTTGATCCGTGCTTGCTATGCTATTGTTCTTGCCATGTCTGGCTTGAATTTTGTGTATTCTTGATGGATGTATGCTTAGCTTGTCATGACTTGCCCCGTAGTGAGTGCATCGAGCTTGTAAACATGCCTACTTGATATCTGTTTTCAGCATGCTCCAGTTTTCACCAAGTTTGAGAACTGATTATGTTTTTGCCATGTTCACATGCTTGCAATTGTATTTTTTGATCCCTTTTGGCTGAAGGTCACTAAGGGACTTTTGTTAAGCTCTTTGAGTAGCTCCATGCCATGCTTTACTTTGCCATGTTCAGGACCTGTAGCATATAGTTTTGTTGCTCCAAAGTGTGCTACCTGATCTAAAATTCCAGACAAGTGTTAATTTCACTAAGTCTGAAATCTGTTTGCCATATGCATTTTTGCCATGCTTGTTTGAACCTGTTAATGGATGAATTGGCCGTAGCTCAGTGCTAGACTTTTGTTAAGCATCATGAATGCATCCCTGCCATGTATCTTGTTGTCATGTTTGAATGCTGTAGCATGTTCATCTTATTGCATTTAGATGGTACTTGATGTAAATCGCAGAACGTGGCCATATTTGAATTGCTTGCCATTTCCAAACCGTAACTCCGATTCCGGCGTTCTTTATTTCGTTTTCAAGCGATTTCATCTCATCTTTCCAGTGGCACACTTGGATTTCTATGTTGAGGCCAGGTTCATGCATCCCTTGTCAAATCTTGATTATGCATCTCGCATTGCATCCCGCATAGCATACCATCTTTGCATCATATTGTTTGAGCTTTGCACGTGGTTGATTGTGTTCCGTTTGCTTGTTTGTCTTGTTTGGGTAGAGCCGGGAGACGAGTTCACTAACGAGGAGCCCGTTGAGTTTGCTTTCGAGGATCCAGTCAACTCTGACAACTTTGCAGGCAAGATGATCATACCCTCGAAATCACTACTATCTTTGCTTTGCTAGATGCTCGCTCTTTTGCTATGCCAATGCTACGATGCCTACCACTTGCTTTCAAGCCTCCCAAATTGCCATGTCAAACCTCTAACCCGCCATGTCCTAGCAAACCATTGATTGGCTATGTTACCGCTTTGCTCAGCCCCTCTTATAGCGTTGCTAGTTGTAGGTGAAGATTGGAGACCGTTCCTTGTTGGAACATTATTGACTTGTTGGGATATCATTATATTATCTTTTTATCTTAATGCAGCTATATACTTGGTAAAGGGTGGAAGGCTCGGCCTCTCTCCTAGTGTTTTGTTCCACTCTTGCCGCCCTAGTTTCCGTCATATCGGTGTTATGTTCCCGGATTTTTGCGTTCCTTACGCGGTTGGGTTATAATGGGAACCCCTTGATAGTTCGCCTTGATTAAAGCTTTTCCAGCAATGCCCGACCTTGGTTTTACCATTTTCCACCTAGCCTCTTTTTCCCTTGGGTTTCCGGAGCCCGAGGGTCATCTTATTTTAGCCCCCCCGGGCCAGTGCTCCTCTGAGTGTTGGTCCAAACTAGAGTCCTGTGCAGCGCCCCCTCGGGGAAACTCGAGGTTTGGTTTTAGTTGTATGGAGAGCTCATCTGAGTGTGCCCTGAGAACGAGATATGTGCAGCTCCTATCGGGATTTGTCGGCACATTCGGGCGGTGTTGCTGGTCTTGTTTTAACCTGTCGAAGTGTCTTGAAGAACCGAAGTACCGGGTCTGATCGGAACGTCTCGGGAGGAGGTCTATTCCTTCGTTGACCATGAGAGCTTGTCATGGGCTAAGTTCGGAGTCCCCTGTAGGGATTTGAACTTTCGAAAGCCGTGCCCACGGTTATGGGCAGATGGGAATTTGTTAATGTCCGGTTGTAGATAACTTGAACCTTAACTTAATTAAAATGAATCAACTGAGTGTGTTACCATGATGGCCTCTTCTCGGCGGAGTCCGGGAGGTGGACACGGTGTTGGAGTAATGCTTGCGCAGGTTGCTCTCTAGTTTCTCGCTCGCGCTTTGCCTCCTCTTCTCGCTCTGTTTTGCGAACAGGATAGCCACTATATTTGCTAGTCGCTTGCTGCAGCTCGACATATTTACCTTGCCTTACCTATAAGCTTAAATATCTTGATCGCGAGGGTGCGAGATTGCTGAGTCCCTATGGCTCACAGATTACTATTACACCAGATGCAGGGCCTGATGATTCCGCTCCAGGTGACACGCTCGAGCTCAAGTGGGAGTTCGACGAGGACTCTCAACGTTACTATGTTTCTTTTCCTGATGATCAGTAGTGGTGCCCACTAGGGGGTGATCGGGACCGTGTCGCTTGTTGGGTTATCTTTTATTTTGGCACCATAGTCGGGCCATGAGTGTTTGGATGATGTAATGTTATTTATGTACTTGTTTGACGTGGCGAGTGTAAGCCAACTATGTTATCTCCCCTTTATTATCTATATTACATGGGATGCTGCGAAGATTGCCTAACTTGCGACATATGCCTTCAATGCGATTATGCCTCTAAGTCATGCCTTGACACGTGGGAGATATAGCCGCATCGAGGGTGTTACATTTTCACGTCACAGTGCAACCATGGGTCTGTAGTGGAGCTTCGCTGGGTCGTTGGTGTTGCGTTGAAGCTTTTGTTTTCCATCGGCTCCAAGTATTGATGCGTGGAGCTCTGTCCGATGGCTCCGGTGCTTCGAGGTCACTGGCGCAGGTGCCATGGTGAGGTGGGATTGATGGCGACACACCATCGTTGTGCTCAATGCAGAGGAGGCGCGAGTCGTTGCATGCTATTTCTACGTTGACCTGATCTAACAGCTACACATTGGTTAATCTAATGACTGGCGCGGGGATTATGTTTGTTTGTTATCAGCCAGCTGATTTGTAGCATTGGCCTGCTGCAATTTATTGTTATTTATTTTATCTCGCATTCCAGCGATATCTATTTATCCAATCTACTACAATTTTGTCTATCTTTTTACCCGTGAGGGATTGACAACCCCTCTCTCACGGCGGGTTGCAAGTATTTGTTCTTTGTGTGCAGGAGCTGTTTATGTGGTGTTGCGTGGTTCTCCTATTGGTTCGATAAGCTTGGTCTCATCACTGAGGGAAATACCTACCGTTGTTGTGCTACATCATCCCTTCCTCTTTGGGGAAATACCGACTTAGTTCAAGCAGACATCGGTATGAACCATGGAGAAGTTGGAATATAGTAGATATTACACCAATATAAATTTAAAATGAGTTCACAATAGCACATAAAGTGGTGATTTATTTTATTATACTAACGGATCTCATGAGTTTTCTGTTGAGTCTTGTGTTGTGAAGTTCTCAAGTTTTGGGTAAAGATTTGATGGACTATAGAATAAGGAGTGGCAAGAGCCTAAGCTTGGGGATGCCCAAGGAACCCCTAGGTAGTATTAAAGGACAACCAAGCATCTAAGCTTGGGGATGCCCTGGATGGCATCCCCTCTTTCATCTCGTTCCATCGGTAAATTTACTTGAGGCTATATTTTTATTCACCACATGATATGTGTTTTGCTTGGAGCATCTTGTACGATATGAGTCTTTGCTTTTTAGTTTGCCACAATCATCCTTGTTGTACACAATTTTTTGAGAGCACTACTGCAGGATGCTGCTAACGCGACACTACGATCAGAGACCCTTCAAGAAATTGTGTGCGATGCCATAATCGCAAACGGTGCTGTAGGAAAACCGTCACAAAAGGTGAAAACATTTGAGATGGAGGATGCATCAAGCACAGTTCAGATTTTAGTTCTGTGTGCAATCCAAGGCATACGGTTCAGTCCAATGAACTGTTTGTGATGAGGCAGAACAAAAGAAACAGGCAGCTTGATGAAGGCATGTGGGATATAGAGCATACAGTTCACTCAGATGAACTGTTTGTGATTAGGCAACACAAAAGCAACGGGCAGCCAGATGAAGGTGTGTGCGATATACAGCATATGGTTCACTCGGATGAACTGTTTGTGATTAGGCAACACAAAAGAAATGGTCAGCCAGATCAAGGTGTGTGTGATTGAGGGCATACGCTTCATAAGGATTAAGTGTTTGCGATTAGGCAACAGAACAGAAATGGGTAAGCCAGATCAGAGTGTCTGCGATTGATGGCATACACTTCACATGGATGAACTGTTTGCGGTTAGCCACAACAAACAGAAACAGTTAGATAGATCAATGTGTGTGCGCTAGATGGGTACACCCCTTCTAATTAAAAGACGTGTGTTGATGTTGCCTATTGCGGTGCACCCTATGGTGCAAACGCCACGCACGCCGCCGAGAAGGCGTACGTGCCCACGTTACGCCTTCAGCGAATAGTGCTGCACTTATAACCGTCAGTAAATTTTGAGCATGTGTCTCGTCACATTCCAAATGGCAAAACTGTTCACACCGATCAAAACCTAAAAGGTTTCCTACTTAGGAGTGTATTACTACGTGGTTATAAATACTACTACTCCAAGATGACTGCACATTCCTCCTCAACTCCCCATCCACAAAAAGTCAAAAACAAACAAGTCATGCAACATTGTTCCCTTGCGTTTGCCATGGCCAGCATGAGTTCTGGGTCGATAGATTCCAACCAAGGAGAGGCGAGCCTGGAAGAGGGAGCACGAGAGATATCCCGCCTCGCCGCGATAGCAGCCAACATGTCCCACCGCATCGCCGTAGCAGCAGAGAGGTCCCGCCACGCCCGACGAAGAAGCACGGAGGACCCGCCATGCTGTCGATGTAGCAGACTGGTCCGGCCGCGCCGCGGAAGCAGAAGAGATGTCCCGCCGCACCGTGAATGCAGCAGAGATGTCCTCCCATGTCACGATGGCCCTGAAAATTGACTCGCGGGCAGGTGAGGACTCTTACAGGCGCATGCATGCCCTCGTCCTCAGGCAGATGGATCAGATCTCCAGGTGGGCGATGTTGCAGGATGACCTGCAAGCCTCGTTTGAACAGTCTACCGACGTCATCCGGCAACTAAATGAGAGCAATGCGAAGCTCTGGGCCAAGTGCGACCTATTGAGGGCGAAGATCGTTGGAAGTGCGGAGCAGCAGGAGCAGAGCACTGCCTTGCTGCAGAGGACCGGCATCATCGTCGAGAAACTTATGGACGAGAATGCCATGCTGCGCATCAAGCGCAGAAGGCTGGTGGAGGAATCCGTGGATGCTCTCAACCAGCATCTTGAGGACAAGAAAGAGCTCGTCGCCGCCCGCCGCGGAGATTAGTTCCTTTTGTGGCTTCATTCTTCTTTTGCCCTTGTGTATATCGGGCGTTGCCGCATGTGGCTTTTTTAATTATGTTTATAAATATGTAAGACAATTATTATCCAATGTCATCATCCTTATATTCATCATGCTTCCTATAAGTCGTAGTCGATGTTGTATAGGTCTGTCGGATCTTACATCAAGATCTGTGCAAAAATTTCTTTTCAGATTTTCATTTTTATCTTTTAAATCTCAGTCCAGTGAGACATATAGCCACGCCGTAGAACAGGTGCTCATGTGCCATTAATGGAGACATTGGGAGGGAGGTGCATGGCGGGTAGCAGTCAAAAGGGTTCTCCTCCGATGAACACATGCAGGGGTCTGATCGCACGCCTCCCGTACTCAAATAGCTACCCCGCACGGCAGCATCTAGCCAATAAAAAAAGGGGACGCGTGGACGCATGTAATTGGTAGGTCGAACGCCCACGGTTTCAATAATACTTGCGTTTCCGATTAGTAAGGTGATAGCACTTGTTTCAACATGAAATTGTTGATTGTTAATGTGTGCGGCTTCACAAATCAGACAGAAAAATCACCATAGCATGTTCGTGCCATGTCATGAGACCATGGACCATGCCAAGTTTCATGATTTTCACGTGTGTTTTGGAATTATAGGAATTAAAAAACCAAGTTTCCCAATCTTTCCGGCCGAGCCACGACGCCCAGATGTTTGAATTTCACTCCCATCTCTTGCATGGGACCAACAAATTCACCCAAGGACACACATGTGTTTTTTCAAACAACTTTGGTCTACTGGAGCATGTGCTTGTAGTTCAAATTTTACTTATGCACATTAAATGCCCAGAAACTCAATTAATGTATAAAAAATGCCAAACGAACCCGGAATAATTCCAATTTAGCACGATACTTCTATTTGGTCTAATCTGGGTGTGTAAAAAAATTAGGCGGGAGAAGGCAGTGGTACGTATGTCGTTTCGCACACGAGGTGACACGTTCCCTCTCGGAACTACGAGCCTTCTTGAGGGAAGCTCCGGTTGCAAGAAAGCTTACACCAAAGCTTGACCCAATTCGGGCAAAAAAATTACCGCAGCATGTTGGTGCCTTTTCATAACACCATGCCAAGTTTCACGATTTTCAGGCGTGTTTTGGAATTACAGGAATAAAAACCAAGTTTCTCAATCTTTCCGGCCGAGCCACGATGCCCAGATGTTTGAATTTCACTCCCATCTCTTGCATGGGACCTAGAAATTCACCCAAGACACACATGTGATTTTTCAAACAACTTTGGTGCACTGGAGCATGTGCTTGTAGTTCAAATTTGAATTATGCACATTAAATGCCCAAAAACTGAATTAATGTATAAAAAAGGCCAAACAAACCCGAATAATTCCAAAATTTACACGATACTTCTATTTGGTCTAATCTGGGTGTGTAAAAAAATTAAGGCGGGAGAAGGCAGTGTACGTATGTTGTTTCGCACACGAAGGTGACACGTTCCCTCTTGGAACCACGAGCCTTCTTGAGGGAAGCTCCGGTTTGCAAGAAGCTTACACCAAAGCTTGTCCCAATTCGGCCAAAAAAATTACCGTGGCATGTTGGTGCCATGTCATGACACCATGCCATGTTTCATGATTTTCAGGCGTGTTTTGGCATTACAGGAATTAAAAATTAAAAAACCAAGTTTCTCAATCTTTTTGGCCGAGCCATGACGCCAAGATGTTTGAATTTCACTCCAATCCCTTGCATGGGACCTAGAAATTCACCCAAGGAAACACATGTGAATTTTCAAACAACTTTGATGCACTGGAGTATGTGCTTGTAGTTCAAATTTTAATTATGCACATTAAATGCCCAAAAACTCAATTAATGTATAAAAAAGGCGAAACGATCCCGGAATAATTCCAAAATTTAGCACGGTACATCTATTTGGTCTTATCTGGCTATGTAAAAAATAAGGTGGGAGAAGGCAGTGTACGTATGTCGTTTCGCACACGGAGGTGACACGTTCCCTCTCGGAACCACGAGCCTTCTTGAGGGAAGCTCCGGTTTGCAAGAAGCTTACACCAAAGCTTATCGCAATTCAGACAAAAATATTACCGCAACATGTTGGTGCCATGTCATGAGACCATGCCAAGTTTCATGATTTTCAGGCGTGTTTTGGAATTACAGGAATTAAAAAACCAAGATTCTCAATCTTTCTAGCCGAGGCATGACGCCCAGATGTTTGAATTTCACTCCCATCTCTTGCATGGTACCAACAAATTCACCCAAGGACACACATGTGATTTTTCAAACAACTTTGGTCCACTGGAGCATGTGCTTGTAGTTCAAATTTGAATTATGCACATTAAATGCCCAAAAACTAAATTAATGTATAAAAAATGCCAAACGAACCCGGAATAATTCCAAAATTTAGCACGATACTTCTATTTCGTCTAATCTGGGTGTGTAAAAAAATTAGGCAGGAGAAGGTAGTGTGCGTATGTCGTTTCGCACACGGAGGTGACACGTTCCCTCTCGGAACCACGAGCCTTCTTGAGGGAAGCTCCGGTTTGCAAGAAGCTTATAGCGAAGCATGTTCCAATTCGGGCCAAAAAATTACCGCAGCATGTTGGTGCCTTGTCATAACACCATGCCAAGTTTCATGATTTTCAGGCGTGTTTTGGAATTACAGGAATTAAAAAAACCAAGTTTCTCAATCTTTCCGGCCGAGCCACGACGCCCAGATGTTCGAATTTCACTCCCATCTCTTGCATGGGACCTGGAAATTCACCCAAGGACACACATGTGATTTTTCAAACAACTTTGGTGCACAGGAGCATGTGCTTGTAGTTCAAATTTGAATTATGCACATTCAATGCCCAGAAACTCAATTAGTGTATAAAAAGGCGAAACGAGCCTGAAATAATTCCAATATTTAGCACCGTACTTCTATTTGGTCTAATCTGGCTGTGTAAAAAAATAAGGTGGGAGAAGGAAGTGTACGTATGTCGTTTCGCACAAGAAGGTGGCATATTCCCTCTCGCAACCACAAGCCTTCTTGAGGGAAGCTCTGGCTTGCAAGAAGCTTACACTAAAGCTTGTCCCAATTCGGCCAATAATATTACCGCAGCATGTTGGAGCCATGTCATGAGAGCATGCCAAGTTTCATGATTTTCAGGCGTGTTTTGGAATTACAGGAATTAAAAAACCAAGTTTCTCAATCTTTTCGGCCGAGCCACGACGCCCAGACGTTTGAATTTCACTCCCATCTCTAGCAATGCGAAGCTCTGGGCCAAGTGCGACCTATTGAGGGCGAAGATCGTTGGAAGTGCGGAGCAGCAGGAGCAGAGCACTGCCTTGCTGCAGAGGACCGGCATCATCGTCGAGAAACTTATGGACGAGAATGCCATGCTGCGCATCAAGCGCAGAAGGCTGGTGGAGGAATCCGTGGATGCTCTCAACCAGCATCTTGAGGACAAGAAAGAGCTCGTCGCCGCCCGCCGCGGAGATTAGTTCCTTTTGTGGCTTCATTCTTCTTTTGCCCTTGTGTATATCGGGCGTTGCCGCATGTGGCTTTTTTAATTATGTTTATAAATATGTAAGACAATTATTATCCAATGTCATCATCCTTATATTCATCATGCTTCCTATAAGTCGTAGTCGATGTTGTATAGGTCTGTCGGATCTTACATCAAGATCTGTGCAAAAATTTCTTTTCAGATTTTCATTTTTATCTTTTAAATCTCAGTCCAGTGAGACATATAGCCACGCCGTAGAACAGGTGCTCATGTGCCATTAATGGAGACATTGGGAGGGAGGTGCATGGCGGGTAGCAGTCAAAAGGGTTCTCCTCCGATGAACACATGCAGGGGTCTGATCGCACGCCTCCCGTACTCAAATAGCTACCCCGCACGGCAGCATCTAGCCAATAAAAAAAGGGGACGCGTGGACGCATGTAATTGGTAGGTCGAACGCCCACGGTTTCAATAATACTTGCGTTTCCGATTAGTAAGGTGATAGCACTTGTTTCAACATGAAATTGTTGATTGTTAATGTGTGCGGCTTCACAAATCAGACAGAAAAATCACCATAGCATGTTCGTGCCATGTCATGAGACCATGCCAAGTTTCATGATTTTCACGTGTGTTTTGGAATTATAGGAATTAAAAAACCAAGTTTCCCAATCTTTCCGGCCGAGCCACGACGCCCAGATGTTTGAATTTCACTCCCATCTCTTGCATGGGACCAACAAATTCACCCAAGGACACACATGTGTTTTTTCAAACAACTTTGGTCTACTGGAGCATGTGCTTGTAGTTCAAATTTTAC
>NC_053027.1:220059571-220073020 GCF_003073215.2 Triticum urartu | reverse complement strand
TTTTAATTCGTTCATCATTGTATTTTAGTTTTGTAAAGTACAAAAATGATCCCTAATTTGGTAATAGGAATTATACCACTGCCACAATTAACTTGGCAACTAAATATTTTAGTTTGTAATAGTTTATCATTTTAAAAGCATTTAAATAATTGTTTTTGCTACTGTTTAAATCGTTTTTAGAGTATTTGAACATTTTATAAAAGTGTAGTTCCAATGCCATAATTACTTATGTATTATTTGGCTCACTCTGAACATTATAGTTTTAATTTTTGAAAACCGATGTTGTTTGCCTGATTTTTAATTTGAATTTGAAATGATTTTGAACTAACGCGAGATTATCAACAGTAATCGGAGTGACGTGGCATCGTTAACGTGGGATTACTGTAGCCTAATTATCCGGGCGTCACAATTCTCCTCCACTACAAGAAATCTCGTCCCGAGATTTAGGACCGGGAGTAAGGGGGAAAGGGCCTGGTTAGGTAATTCTAACGAATCTCCTCGGTCTTGGTTGCTTTTCTCGAGGAGGTCAATCCATTACATTGATGTCTTCATTCTACTGCTTCAGGTCATCATTATGAAGTCTTCATCCTTTCTTCGGGGGTTCCATCGTTCTTACCAATAGGTAACGGGGCAGATTGGCATCGACAGAATGCTATAAGGGTAAAATCTGGGGTTAACCCAAGAATGATCATACGAGTGCCTCTCGAGTTGAACAATTAAAACACATTGAGAGTAAAGTTCGAAGGTACAATAAGAAGTTTCAAGCAGATAGATAGTTGCTCGAAGTCTGAACCTGAGTGAGAAAGGGGTTCAGAGTAGCGAGAGTAAGTATTGCGTCTGATACCAGATTAGACCATCTCTAGTAAGGTGGCTGGTGATCTTCATACGAAGCCCATCGTGAGGAATAACTTCGGAGATAGGGGTATACAGGACAGTCAGGTTTCGATCCTGGGACCTGTGGGTTATGGGCCCACCATGTGGGTTAAAAAATAGGAGCGGTGACATCTTGCACGGTCACAATAGCAAGGCAGGTCAGAGGGTAGCCTGTCAGTTATGTCGGCAACAACATCGGTACCAAGGGCGAGGGACGAAGAGAACCATTTTCCTGCTCGTTGAACGAGGCGGACCAATAGGCAAGGTTCTCGTCCATCGGTGGCTACCAGAATGTCATCAACAAGTAATAGGGTCACACTGACAGAGTTGTAAACCGAGGTGTTTACCTAAGTAGGAGAATATTACTGCTTAGATCATATAGACCACAAGAAACGTTAGCCCAAAAAATGGAAAGAAAATATGATTATCAGATTAAACAGAATAATGGAAAGGAAAATGTGTTAAAACACATATTTCAGGGTATATCCCTCCCAAGGACAAGCAGTGCATGATATCCATAACAGGATATAATGTAGAAAACTCCTTAGGTAGGGGAGAGAAATTTCATGACATTACCCATACAGCGGTGTTTGGATAATTGAGCAGGAAACATTTAGCATGGGGCTTCAAATGTTCTTGTTGAAAAGCGGAGTACCATAGACATGCTTCGAGATAGCATTGACATGGTCGTCAAGCAAAGATTACACTTCGGATACACGAAGGATCCATCAGGAACAACTTGTACAATAAGCCTTACAATTTCCTCATGGAAGAATGGATAACCTTGCTAAAAGGAAGAACTATAACAATAGGTCCTCCGGCCAGGTGTGCTAGGCATGACATGACCTTACCGGGTCATATAAGAACCAATGTTATAGCTATTGAAATTATGTTCCAACCATCATATCTGACCGAGGTTCAGATCGATGGCCGCCAGGATAACTCAGACTTTGGATGCCTGAGAAGAAAGGTGCAACACAAATTGTCGAGATGACATTGTAAGATTCTCGGGAATTGAACTATGCAAGCGAGTTCCGAAACAAGAGTTCATCAATAAACCAATGAAGGAATAAGGAGGTAGTTGATGAACTCAGTGACAATTCATCGAGATTTCGAAAGGATGGGTTTCCACGATTAGGTGAACAAGGAGATAACATTTGTCAGATCAAATGATATAATATAATGATGTATGCTCGAGGAAAGCATACACAATTGAACATTGACTGAAAGGTGCACCCGAAAGATGGGCTTAGGTAGCATGATCAACGTTAGAATGGTGGTTCAACAACCAATAGTCTAAGAACGAACTATCGACCATCAACTTCAAAGCAATAGGGTTGTTAGAAGTACAAAATTCCACGTAGTACCGTTCACTTGTTGGAATCCCGGTTAGAACCAACACGGGGACCAAGAAAGAAAGGTGATGGTGAGAAGTATTACCTGTATCAAGAATCCTTAAGAGGTGATGAAATCCTCACGACTTTCTTGACATTAAATATGGTAATACTCCAAGGTAAAGAAGAACAATGCGGGATAGCAAGGAACTCAAGGTATAACACAAAACACGAACTAGTTTGTGTTGGAGGGAAGTCAATAAAGTGGTCGATGGTAACACAAATCACCGAGGGCCAGGATGGTATTTATCATCATGAACTCAATTGATATCTTGGAAGAGCTCGGAATGCTGATGATGATCATGACACATTTGTCGAGAGATTTCATGAAGATGTAATCAATCGGTGATGACATCTAGTCAAATGAATGATAAACGGAAGGTTATTGGAACCATGGTTATGACACAAACTCGAAATCAAGCTTGCGGTTCAAGGCGAAATGATATGACGAGGAAAATCGACGTAAGCTTAGCTTATCGTCGAGAATTGTGCTCCGTGAAGAAGGACCAGGTAGCATAGTTAAAATTTAGCACCATGATGATATAGCCGATCAGGCTAGGAATGACTTAGGTGATTATTAACTCGTAAGCAACAACAATTATTTAAGAGTTATTGAACCAGAGTGCGGAATCGATTCACTTATTGGTGTCCTCGGTTGACGACAACCCAGAACCCGGAAAAATTGGAATCGGTGAGAAATAATAGTTGATGAAGAACCCATAAGAAGTTATGCAGTTCTATGATATTCTTGAGATACCAGAGTGTAATACACGACGGTAGATCAAAGTAAAGGTTGGTCGGGTGCAACGATCTGTAGAAGACAATTACTTTAACTTGTCCGAGAAATGGTATTTAAAGGACAACATGGTCGGAAACACTATTGCAAAAGGCCAGATCCCGGATATAAGATGAACTTAAACCAAGGGAATAATTTAATTTAAAAGAAGCTTTAATGATAAGATGTACATCGTGTCCATGGGCATGAACACAAAGTTCAAGGTCGACTCCCACTTCTCCAATGCATAACCTTTCATTCACTTCTCACTTTCGAAGAAGTTGTAGTGTTGAAATTTTATTTGGCAAAATACCAGAAGTGTATGACTCGTGAAAACTTTCGAGTTCACACAGTTTAGAGAAGGCATAGGTTCAACCCATCAGGGCATCTTAGGAGTATATATCACAAATTTCAAGAATAAATAACACAAGCTCGATAGTAGAGCATGCTTGAGAAAGCAGAGGATACAATTTACCAAAGGCATTATGTATCCGAGGAAAGGCTCACAAACTTATTGAATATGAAGGACGCTGTCGGATAAAATCCAACAAATGATCTGGTGGTCCTCAAGGGATCTGGTGTGAGCATCGGTACTCAACCAGAGGGAGAAACAATGCAAGGAGATCAGACTTTAGAAACAACTGACTAATTCAAGGCTCAAATGCAAAGGAATTATCAATTCCAAGACAAGGGATCAGAAGCAATGCTCTGATCAGGGATGGATAAGTTGAATAGCCCTAGGGGTACAATCGTCGGAATTGGATTTGTTGAGAACCAACTCGTGTTTAAAATGATATCTGAGACGGAGGGATAATTTTCAGGGAATAACTGATGATTGCGTGCATTCACACACATGTTGAATCAACATGATCAGAATGACGGTGCCTAAGGATACTAACGAATATTGCCAGACATATGGAAAGCATCCATCATGCAAGCAGACAAGTATTGCCGAGCAATAAGCTATTAAGGATTTTTGGAGGATCGAATAGTATTTCGATGACCATTGTGAAACACACGAACAACCGGGGGATGAGCGGATACTCGATAAGTGCGAGAATTATCCGTAGGGGTATTCAGGTGTCAAAGAACAACAAGGCAGTAAGCCCAAAGGATTATCGAAACAACGACGAGTATTTCTGGGTATCTTGTAATAACAAGACCAACTGGGAATAAAAGTAAGAACGACAGGTGTAAGTATTTATCCATAGGGATTTTTCGGTGGTAGGGAATTGCAAAAGCAACATGCATAAGGTCTCGAGAAAATATCGGAGAGTATTGTCAGAATCTTCTGTTGAAGCAGTCGATCATCCGTAATGAAAGGGTTCTCCGGCAGGAAGTGGTAACGAGAACCTTGAGTTAGATTTTAGCAAAATCTTTTAACCCGAATAGAAGAGAGATCAGATTCCCAGAGTATAGACAAGGAGTAAAAGATCCTAGTACCACCCAATGGCGACGTGTGCCCGTAAGACACACATCCATGTTAGTAAAAGTTTTGTATTGACTAGACTCGACTTCGGCAAAGGAGTATGGAAGGGGGATTCCTACAGGCAGTTGGCTCTGATACCAACTTATGACGCCCCCGATTCAATCGTACACTAATCATACACGCAAACGTGTACGATCAAGATCAGGGACTCACGGGAAGATATCACAACACAACTCTACAAATAAAATAAGTCATACAAGCATCATATTACAAGCCAGGGGCCTCGAAGGCTCGAATACAAGAGCTCGATCATAGACGAGTCAGCGGAAGCAACAATATCTGAGTACAGACATAAGTTAAACAAGTTTGCCTTAAGAAGGCTAGCACAAACTGGGACACAAATCGAAAGAGGCGCAGGCCTCCTGCCTGGGGTCCTCCTAAACTACTCCTGGTCGTCGCCAGCGGGCAGCACGTAGTAGTAGGCACCTCCGGTGTAGTAGGAGTCGTCGTCGACGGTGGCGTCTGGATCCTGGGCTCCATCATCTGGTTGCGACAACCAGGATGAAAGGAAAAAGGGGGGAAAAGGGGGAGAAAGCAACCGTGAGTACTCATCCAAAGTACTCGCAAGCAAGGAGCTACACTACATATGCATGGGTATCAAATGGAGTAAGGGTATCATATGTGGACTGAACTGCAGAATGCCAGAATAAGAGGGGGATAACTAATCCTTTCGAAGACTACGCTTCTGGCAGCCTCCGTCTTGCAACATGAAGAAGTGAGTAGACTGAAGTCCTCCAAGTAGCATCGCATAGCATAATCCTAACCGATGATCCTCCCCTCGTCGCCCTGTGAGAGAGCGATCACCGGTTGTATCTGGCACTTGGAAGGGTGTGTTTTATTAAGTATCCGGTTCTAGTTGTCATAAGGTCAAGGTACAACTCCAAGTCGTCCTGTTACCGAAGATCACGGCTATTCGAATAGATTAACTTCCCTGCAGGGGTGCACCACATACCCCAACACGCTCGATCCCATTTGGCCGGACACACTTTCCTGGGTCATGCCCGGCCTCGGAAGATCAACACGTCGCAGCCCCACCTAGGCACAACAGAGAGGTCAGCACGCCGGTCTAAACCTAAGCGCACAGGGGTCTGGGCCCATCGCCCTTAGCACACCTGCACGTTGCGTGGGCGGCCGGAAGCAGACCTAGCCTAGTGGCGTTCCAGTCCAATCCAGCGCGCGCCGCTCCGTCGCTGACATCAAGAAGGCTTCGGCTGATACCACGACGCCGGGATACCCATAACTACTCCCACGTAGATGGTTAGTGCGTATAGACCAAATGGCCAGACTCAGATCAAAAACCCAGATCTCGTTAAGCGTGTTAAGTATCCGCGAACGCCGACCAGGGCCAGGCCCACCTCTCTCCTAGGTGGTCTGAACCTGCCCTGTCGCTCCGCCTCAAAGTAACAATCGGGGGCCGTCGGGAACCCAGGCCCACCTCTACCGGGATGGAGCCACCTGCCCCTTCAGCCCCCATGTCCGAACAGTATCACAGGTAATGTATCAATGTAGAGTATATAGTATATGCCCGTGATCACCTCCCGAAGCGATCACGGCCCAGTAGTATAGCATGGCAGACGGACAAGAGTGTAGGGCCACTGATGGAACACTAGCATCCTATACTAAGCAGTAGGATAGCAGGTAATGGTAACAACAGTAGTAGCAAGGACAGGCTATGCATCAGGATAGGAATAACGGAAAGCAGTAACATGCTACACTACTCTAATGCAAGCGGTATAGAGAAGAATAGGCGATATCTGGTGATCAAAGGGGGGGCTTGCCTGGTTGCTCTGGCAAGAGAGAGGGGTCGTCAACTCCGTAGTCGTACTGGGTAGCAGCGGCGTCGGTCTCGGTGTCTATCGAGAAAGAGGGGGGAGAAACAATAAATTTTTAAGCAACCATATGCATAGTGATGCATGACATGTCAAGTAACGGCGTTAGAGGTGCCCTAACGTGGTAGTAGGTGATACCGGTGAAGGGGGATAACATCCGGGAAAGTATCCCCGGTGTTTCGCGTTTTCGGGCAGAGGAGCCGGAGGGGGAAAGTTGCATGTTCGCTATGCTAGGGATGCATGGCGGACGAACGGGCTGCGTATCCGGATTCGTCTCGTCGTTTTGAGCAACTTTCATGTATAAAACCTTTTCATCCGAGTTACGGTTTATTTTCTATGATTTATCAAAGTTTTAGGCATTTTCGAAATTTATTTAATTATTTAAATTGAACATTATCCAGAACAGTGAAAGGTGATGTCAGCATGACATCACCATGACGTCAGCAGGTCAAACCCAGCTGACCAAGGTCAAACCTGGCCCGTGGGTCCAGCGGGGCCCACCTGTCATCCTCTGTTTAGGTTAGTTAGGGTTTAGCTAATCCAGTTACTGTTTAATTAAACTAACTAATTAATTAGGTTAATTAAATAGAATTAATTAACTTAATTAATTCACTAATTAATTAATTTAATTAATTATTAAATTAATTAATTCATTTTATTTTATTTTCATTTTCATTTTTTTTAAAACGTTTTGTGGGCTGGGCCCCTCTGGTCAGTGGCCCGAAGGGGCCTTAGCGGGCGTGTGGGCGTCGGGTCACCTGGACGCAGCCGTAACGGGTGCAGCCCAGCGCCACGGGGCGCCGGCGGCCACGGCACCGGCAGGCGGCCGGAACGGCGCGGAGACGGAGGTGGCCGTGCGGCGACGGGGTTTGCCACGGGGAGCAAGGGCGACGGCTGGGCGCTGCACGGGCGGGTGCCGCGTGGAGCAGCAGCAGTGCAGCAGCAGGGGCCGGGGCGCGCGCGAGGCCACGGTGAGCGCGGGCCGCCGGAGTGGAGCGGAGCGGGGCGCGCGGGGCGTGGTGGCGCGGTCGACGCGGGAGGGAGAGAGGAGAGGGAGGGGCTTGCTCACGGCGGGGAGTAGGGCACGGGGCAGCGGGGCTCGTGGGGGAAGATGGGGACGACGGCGATGTGGAGGTGGCGTTCCGGCGAGTCGGCGACGCGGGCTCGTGGAGGCCATTCGGGGAGGAGGACGAGGACGGCCGCGCGACGGGGAGACGAGCGGCTGCGGCAAGGGACGGCTCCGGCGTCGTTCGGCGGGGGCGATCCAGGCGGCGTGGGGCGGCGTGGCGGCGGACGAGGGCGAGGTGGAGGCGACGGGTGGCGGCGTCGGGCGGGGGGGTTCGTTCCCCCGATCCCGATCTGGATCGGGGAAGGGAAGAGGGACGTGGGGTCGTGGGGAGGGGGGGGAGGAGTGGGGGTTAGGGTTTCTGGGGTGTGGGGCTGTGGCCTATAGGCCAGGGGGGTGAGGGGGCGGCCGGTTGGGCCTGGCCTGGCTAATAGCTGGGCCGGCTGGCCCAGTGGGGGGGGGGGTCTGCTTCTCTTTTTTTTTAGTTTTTTTTTCTGTTTTGTATTTTCTTTTTTTGTTATTTATTATCCTTTTCTGTTTTAATTCGTTCATCATTGTATTTTAGTTTTGTAAAGTACAAAAATGATCCCTAATTTGGTAATAGGAATTATACCACTGCCACAATTAACTTGGCAACTAAATATTTTAGTTTGTAATAGTTTATCATTTTAAAAGCATTTAAATAATTGTTTTTGCTACTGTTTAAATCGTTTTTAGAGTATTTGAACATTTTATAAAAGTGTAGTTCCAATGCCATAATTACTTATGTATTATTTGGCTCACTCTGAACATTATAGTTTTAATTTTTGAAAACCGATGTTGTTTGCCTGATTTTTAATTTGAATTTGAAATGATTTTGAACTAACGCGAGATTATCAACAGTAATCGGAGTGACGTGGCATCGTTAACGTGGGATTACTGTAGCCTAATTATCCGGGCGTCACAAGGTGATCCTAATCACTGGGCTCCGAAGTGTCCTAACCGCTTTGAGGAGCGCGAACATGAGAAGAGCGGCAGGTCCACTAATGTTATCATCGGTGATACTGATATGAAGGAATTAGGGTACGGTATTTTTCCTACCATCCTTTCAGTATTTCAATCCCCTGATTGGTTAATTGACACCGGTGCCAATGTACATGTTTGTGCTGACGCCTCCATGTTTTCTTCTTACCAGGCAACAGGGACTTCACCCGTGCTGATGGGGAACGGGTCACATGCCATCGTTCGAGCTGTTGGTACGGTCGATTTGAAGTTTACTTCAGGGAAGACTGTGCGTCTGAAGAACGTTCATCATGTGCCGTCCATAAATAAAAATCTCGTTAGCGGCTCCCGTTTATGTCGAGATGGTTTTAAGTTGGTTTTCGAATCTAATAAAGTTGTAATTTCTAGGTATGGACAATTTGTTGGAAAAGGCTATGAGAACGGAGGCTTGTTCCGCCTGTCTTTGTAGATATTTGCACTAAAGTTATTAATAATGTTTGCTACAACAATGAGTCTCATATTTGGCATTCACGACTTTGTCACATTAACTTTGGTTGCATGACGTGGCTAGCCAATATGAATTTAATTCCGAAAATCTCTACTGTCAAAGGCTCTAGGTGCCAAGTATGTGTGCAAGCTAAGCAACCTCGCAAGTCCCATAAGACTGCAGAGGCAAGAGACTTGGCGCCACTAGAGCTTATATATTCTGATCTTTGTGAGATGAATGGCGTGTTGACAAAAGGTGGAAAGAGATACTTCATGACGTTGATTGATGACTCCACTAGATATTGTTATGTGTATCTCCTGAAATCAAAAGAGGAGGCTTTTACTTTCTTCAAAAACTATAAAGTTGAGGCAGAGAACCAACTTGATCGAAAAATTAAACGGCTTAGGTCTGATCGTGGTGGAGAGTATTTTTCCAATGAATTTGATCTGTTTTGTGCGGAACATGGTATAATCCATGAGAGGACGCCTCCCTACTCACCTCAGTCAAATGGGGTAGCCAAAAAAAAGAACCGAACTCTAACTGATATGGTTAACACCATGTTAGACACATCGGGTCTTTCCAAGGAATAGTGGGGGGAGGCGCTAATGACCGCGTGTCATGTCCTAAACCGAGTTCCCGCAAAGCATAAGACCATGACTCCGTTTGAGGAATGGGAAAGGAAAAGATCGAAACTCTCTTACCTACGTACTTGGGGTTGTTTGGCGAAAGTCAATATAGCAATTCCCAAGAAGCGCAAGCTTGGACCAAAAACCATGGATTGTGTTCTTCTGGGCTATGCTTTTCATAGCATCGACTATAGATTTTTTTATAATAAAATCTGAGGTATCCGACATGCATGTTGGTACGATTATGGAGTCGAATGATGCAACTTTCTTTGAGGACATATTTCCTATGAAGGATATGTCGAGTTCATCAAATCAGGAGATACCTACTCCATCTAGTGAGGAATTCACTGTAATTCCTGAACCCACCATTGCGATGGAACACGTTGAGAATCCTGTTGAGGGTGACAATGGAACTCCTGTGAGGATTAAGAGACAGAGGACTGCAAAGTCCTTTGGTGATGATTTCATTGTGTACCTCGTGGATGACACACCCAGGACTATTTCAGAAGCCTATGCATCTCCTGATGCTGACTACTGGAAGGAAGCTGTACGTAGCGAGATGGATTCCATCTTAGCTAACGGTACCTCGGAGATCACTGACCGTCCTTATGGGTGCAAACCTGTAGGATGTAAGTGGGTGTTCGAGAAGAAGCTTAGACCTGATGGTATGATTGAAAAGTATAAGGCACGGCTTGTGGCCAAGGGTTATACCCAGAAAGAAGGTGAAGACTTCTTTGACACTTACTAACCCGTGGCTAGACTGACCACAATTCGGGTGCTACTATCACTGGCTGCCTCACATGGTCTTCTCGTTCATCAAATGGACATTAAGACAACTTTCCTCAATGGAGAGTTGAAGAAGGAAATTTACATGGATCAGCCAGATGTTTTTGTAGTACCTGGTCAGGAAGGAAAGGTGTGCAAGTTATTAAAATCTTTATATGGCCTTAAACAAGCTCCTAAGGAGTGGCATGAGAAGTTCGAAAGAACATTAACTGCTGTCGGCTTTGTAGTAAACGATGGTGACAAGTGCGTGTACTATCGCTATGGTGGGGGCAAAGGAGTTATTCTTTGTCTGTATGTCGACGACATACTGATCTTTGGAACCAAACTTGATTTAATCAAGGAGGTTAAGGATTTCTTATCTCTCTGTTTTGAGATGAAGATGCAATACTCTTCTGATATACATGACAGGTTGATACTTATCTTAATGTGTTCCAAGTGGCTTATTCGGGTAAGCAGAGATGTTGTCCTGCAGAACATCTTCTGAGGAACACACCTATATGAATTTGACTGTTAACTTCGCAGTCTATGAGAATTCGGTGTTCTTTAATAAATTCATGAAAAGGCCCTCGAGTATGATGTATACGCTCCACCCGCGGGGAAGCCTTGCGGCAGCCCAGTATCGGTCAAGAATTTGTGTGAAACTAGTCTCACAGGAAACTTGTAGTTCAAGGCATAGTCCACTATTCAAGTTGTGATCTAGTGTAGCATAAATCTCTAAGTGGAAGTTCAACTTCACAGTCTCCACTAAGCACCGGTATATAAACAATGTTTTGGAACTAAATGGTGAGATGTGCCAATGAGACTTTGTGGGGGATTGTTGGAATTTTGCTAGTAGGCCTTTGGCCCAAAGCCCAACTAAAATTCTGAAATTATCTTGGCCCATTCATGCACACATGTGAGTGGAGTGAGTGAGGCTAAAGTTTAGTCCCACCCTGGAAGTTGAGAGAGAGTTGCACCTCTTTATAAGGTGAGCTCTTCTACCACTTGTATGAGCATGAGAAGAGGAGACCTACACGCGCGCTCCTCCTCCTCGCTCGCCTCGCCACGCCACGCCTCGTCACGACGCGCCGTGGGTTGGGGGATTGAGCCGACCCGAGGACAGAGCTATGCACATTGTATATATTTTTGCTGCTCGTGAAAAATTAATGAGTCATTAATTAATAATTAACGGACACGTTAATTACTGAACCGTTTCTGATTCTTTTGGATCGTGACGACTCAGACGTGGGGTTTACTCCCACGACCTACCCGACCCACACTATATAGTCAGGCAGACGTCTACCCTAGCTGTCGCCGCTTCGTATGGTTTCTCACCACCGTTCCAGATCATTGCGCCGCCAAGCAAGTCTTCTCCATCCCTCCTTTCGGCGTGCACCGGGAGAAGGGACAGCAGGCCTCCAGAACCCCGCCTCTCGTGATCCTGTACGGGAGAGGGGCGATCATGTTTTTGGGGAGCGCACTCGCGTGACTGCTGGCAGCGACGACTTCGCGAACGACGACTTCTTCCCCGACCTCGGCAACCTCATCCTCGACGACATGGGCGACAACGTCAATGCCGGCGGTGCTGCTCCCGCTACACCGTATGTGATTCTATCCTTCCTGTTCGAGATCGTGGTAGAATTCATGTTTCTAGTATGTGCCCTAGATGTGATCTGTTCATCTGCTATGCTAGTTTGCATGATTAGTTTAATCTCTACTACTGTAGTCATGATTTATCTTCTAATTATTCGGATTAAATCTCGTAGTAACTTGCTCATATTTCCAACAATCCAAAAACCTAATTATAGGCAATTTACTCTGAGTGGTTTTGCTGCGCATCTGAAGCCATCTGCCTTTAAGGGGGCGCAATATAAGAGGTGGTGCACGAGAGCAGTCTACTGGATTCAGACCATGGGCTGCTATGACGCCACCAAGGGCAAGCCTGAGGGTGATCTTAATCCAGCACAGCTGGAAGCTTTCGAGAAGATCGATACCCTCTTTAAAGGCGCTCTTCTGAGTGTTCTTGATGACTCCATTGTGGATTCGTATATGTCGTTTGACAACGGCAAGGACATGTGGGCTGCGCTCGAGGCCAAGTTTGGTGCCTCGGACGCCGGCAGCGAGTTGTACGTCATGGAGCAATTCTATGACTACAAGATGACTGATGAGCCCCCTGTTGTACAGCAGGCTCATGAGATACAGTCGCTCGCAAAATAACTTGAGTACTTCAAGTGTGTGTTGCCGGACAAATTTGTTGCCAAGCTTCCACCTTCGTGGAACAATTTTGCTACTTCCCTGAAACACAAGAGACAGGAGTTTTCCGTTGCGGATCTCATTGGTACTCTTGATGTTGAAGAGAAGGCGAGAGCAAAGGACACACGTGCTCGAGTTGCTGAGGGAGGTTCTAGTGCCCACATGGTACAGAAGAAGAACTCCCAGCCCAACAAGTTCAAAAACAATAAGAACAAAACTCAGGGCAAAGGCAAGTTTGATACAAAGAACAAGCCATCACATTGTACCAACTTCAAGAAGAATTCTCATAAGAAGGGGAAGGGACTTTGCCATGTCTGCGGTGATGTGACGCCCCCGATTCAATCGTACACTAATCATACACGCAAACGTGTACAATCAAGATCAGGGACTCACGGGAAGATATCACAACACAACTCTACAAATAAAATAAGTCATACAAGCATCATATTACAAGCCAGGGGCCTCGAAGGCTCGAATACAAGAGCTCGATCATAGACGAGTCAGCGGAAGCAACAATATCTGAGTACAGACATAAGTTAAACAAGTTTGCCTTAAGAAGGCTAGCACAAACTGGGACACAAATCGAAAGAGGCGCAGGCCTCCTGCCTGGGATCCTCCTAAACTACTCCTGGTCGTCGTCAGCGGGCAGCACGTAGTAGTAGGCACCTCCGGTGTAGTAGGAGTCGTCGTCGACGGTGGCGTCTGGATCCTGGGCTCCATCATCTGGTTGCGACAACCAGGATGAAAGGAAAAAGGGGGGAAAAGGGGGAGAAAGCAACCGTGAGTACTCATCCAAAGTACTCGCAAGCAAGGAGCTACACTACATATGCATGGGTATCAAATGGAGTAAGGGTATCATATGTGGACTGAACTGCAGAATGCCAGAATAAGAGGGGGATAACTAATCCTTT
>NC_053027.1:220041601-220058571 GCF_003073215.2 Triticum urartu | reverse complement strand
GAAGAGATCATTTTGATCACTCAGATGAGGGATGGTTGGTCATTATTATGTAGTTGCGTTAAATGTGAAAGAAAGGCGTTTTGAATTTCTTGACTCGCTCAATAAACCTGGCAGCGCTGATGCGATCAGGGTTTTTAGGAGGATGGTTAAAAATATCAAGTGTGCATGGAAAGAAGGAAGCTCAAGTTTTGATGAGCCGCTAAATCCTCCTACTCTTGATGGATTTGTGTTGAAACATGTCATTGTCACAATGCAGCCAAATGGGTGTGTTCCATACAGCCCCTCTTCTCCATAATGCTCAAGTTTTTTTTATTTCATTTTGTGAAACTGATGTTTTTTATTCTTTTATTGCAGGCATGATTGTGGATTCTATATGTTTCAATTCTTGCAGACTTGGGATGGTGTTCGAGTTGCTCAGTTTGGGGCGGAGCACATTGGCTACATCAGAAAGGCCATGCTCTATAGTTGGCTCACATCGAGAAAGTGTTCCCTTGATTTAACATCACTTTTAATTTTTGCAGATAAAGGTTGTTTTAGTGAACTTCTTTATCCTTCCTTTACTTTTTTGTGTACTGCTTCCTTCTGGCTCTTATGGGCTTTTTTTAATAGTTTTTTAGTTAAGTTCGTGATTTAGAATTGATGTGTATATTTTTTTGTTGTGTTAGTGAGATGCATTTTATTTTTTGGGCAAGTGAGCTACATTGTTCTTCATAAGTGGGCTGCATTGTTGTATACAAGTGGGCTGCATTGTTGTATACAAGTGGGCTGCATTGTTGTATACATTTTTTGTTCTGCATTGTTGTAGACAAGTGGACTGCATTGTTGTCGACAATTGTGCTGCATTCTATTCTTTAGTGAACTACATTTTTTATTTTAATGAGCTATATTACATGTTTTTAGGTTTTGTATTTTGTGCTAAGTGTTTCCACGTTTTTTGTACAGGGTTTTAGGTCTTGATGGGGGGCTTCATGAAGGATGTACGTCACTGTTTGAGTCCCAGGGTTCTGAGGTGGTTATGGAGGATTGTGTCATTGAAATCTCTCTAGATAATTCTGGTTCTTTGGCTGGAGATGGTTTGAACACAGTTGTGGTATCTGGACCTGATGGTGGAAGTGTTTCTCGACCTAGCTCTCCACGCGATGTATTTGATGTTGATGATGATGATTTTGTTACATCGTGTCCTCGCTCCACTAGGGCTAGGAGTGCATCAATTAATCGCCCTCTTGAAGATGACATTGAAATATTTTCGAACAAGAGGGCAGTTGAGAGGGCTTTTAAGTTGAGATGCTCCATAGAGAAATTGAATCCTCTGAGGTTCAAATATATTGATGAGGCAAGGAAAATAAAGGATCTTGTTCTGAGCAAAGATTTTGTAACCAAATACCATGAGTAAGTTTTATGTATCTGTGCTTAATCCTTTTTGTGTGTTTTGTTTTTAATTTTAATTTTATTGTTCCCATATATGTATGTTTACTGGAGGAATGGCGTTCTTTATGGTGCATAGTCCTTTTGGTGATTTTGATACTTACAATGTTGACTATATATATAATACATTTGGCAAAGGAGCTTTAATTGATTCATATCTCATGGATTTTGTCATTAAGTACTGGAAGCAAGATCCTGAAATGGGTTTAGTTTATCATTCTGGTGAACGTGTGCTACTTTCACCCTTATTTATCACGGTAAACGGGTGCTGTCATTTTTTTCTATTGTACTTGTTTTTTATGTCCATGCCTGAATTCATTGTTTATTCCTTTTTTCATTTCCTTTTTTTGTTCTTTTTTCTTTGCAGCATGTTCTTCAGATGGAAACCTTTGTGACGAGAGATGATGAAGGAAACCCTGTGTTGCCAGTTGTGCATAGCACGTTTGTTTTACAAGATGTAGTTAACCAGTTCAAGGTTTTTGTGAGTGACGACGTAAACCTGTTGGATGCAAAACTGGTAAGTTCAATGTTTCCTATCATTTAATTTTCTGGTTTGTTGCATTTCTTTTTATAGTTAATTTTTGTAACAGTGGTCCTAGTGCTACGTGTCGAAATAAGTTTTCATTTCATTTTTTTGTTTTTTGTGATGTGAACAGATTATGATGCCACGCTCCAAGGATGATCATTATTCCTTATACACGATGAACCAGCATCGCCAGACGTTTGATATCCATGACACTAGCAAGTACACTGGCCATCCTGATGTCACGACAAAGTGGCGAAGGACTGATTACCACTCAGATTGCACTGAAGTGGTATGTCATTTTTTCTTGCCAAGTGCAGAGCTTTTTTGTGTTTCTCCTACTGCATTTTTTTTAAACTGCGCATGTAATGTTAGCACACATAGAACCAAACTTGTTTATGTAGTGCACTGCAAAATGTGCATGACAGAACTGCATTTTTCTTAGGCCCCCCATAATCCTTGTAAAAAAGTAGATAAAAGGAAATGACCTCACGTGCATTTAAAAGAGGGATTGTCTAGACGTTGAGAACAATTTTTGTATTTTTTGGTTCGTCTGAATAGTAATTTGATCTGTGGTGTGTGTTATTTTTACATTGTGCTTCCTTTTTTGCCAGATGAGGAGGATGACTCAGTTGCTGAAGGCGATTTATGGTGAAAAAGTGTATAAATCTAAGAACCACCCTGACTGTGTTAAATTGGCAGAGAAGCCCTCTTACCCGGTCGTGCCAGCGCAGGGAGCAAACGAGTGCGGAATCTATGTTCTGAGGGTGACGCAGTTGTATGATGGCCAATATCTAGTTGAGAAAATTATCAAAACCGACGTAACACCTTCTGTGTTTTCTTTGTTTTCTTGTTACTTTTTTTTATTATTTTACTTTTTCAATTTTTGTTCTTTATGACAACCTTTTATTTTAATCAATGTCTGCATTTTTTTCTTTTTTCAGCCTGTTGTTGAAGATTGGAAGGCAGAGTACATGTTCCAGCTGCTCTTCAATCCTTTGAACATGTTGTGTTATGAAGAGATGGTGCTTGAGCTATGAGAACTGATTGCGGACCTCAGGATTACTTCCCTATCGCAATCGCAGACGCAGTAACAATCTACTTTGAAAAAATCCTGTGGATGGACAAGAACTAGGGGTTCATGTTGTGTACTGTGTGGTGTCTAAGGTATATAATGTATGAAAATACTTTTGTT
Source organism: Triticum urartu (assembly GCF_003073215.2). Classification (NCBI taxonomy): domain Eukaryota; kingdom Viridiplantae; phylum Streptophyta; class Magnoliopsida; order Poales; family Poaceae; genus Triticum; species Triticum urartu. Next base: position 220,055,428 of record NC_053027.1, on the reverse strand, counting down.
TTTCTGTTGTTGTGATCTTTTATCTGCTTTTTTGGAGCAGTGCTTTTATGGACGAATATGTATCTGCATGTGTATTTTATATAAATAATTCATACAGTATATACATGTGTATATTTTTATTTTTGTTGAACTTACACGTTCTGTGTGAACTGGCATTTTTTTCACGCCTATGTGTATCTTATGTGTCGCATAAACTGAATTGCATGTGATGCCGAACTTCTTCGTCCAACAAAAAGGATTGCATTTTTCTACAAGTTTATGTTGCACCTGTTCTTTTTTTGATGCACTTTTTTGTCGCAGACCCTGCATTCATGTGTGTATCCTGGAACTGCGTTGCTTTATGATACTGCACTGCTTCTTGCCTAACCAAGTGCACTGCTTTTGCCTAAAGATGTGTCCTTCAGTTGGTTTTTTTATTGTTTGTATTGTAAGGTATGGGGGGTGCCCCCCCCCATTTTTTTGGTTGTTTATAGATTTGTATTTGCTCTTTGTATTCCCTGTACTTACGGCACTGCGTGCATTAGCGCGAGGCCGGGCAGGGGGGTGGGAGGGGGGTCGTGAGCCCGCCTCTCCACCCCCTATGAGGCCGAGCTTGGAACGAGCCGGAGTAGGCGGCGACGCGGCGTGCCGCAGCGCCGCATGCGTAGGCGAGTCCATCACACCCCATCGCCTCCCTGTCTATCTTAGGGGTGTGGTTCTGGGGTTGCGTGTGTCCAATTGTTGGAAAAACAGAATGTTCGTACTGCGGCTGTCAACCAAGCGCACTGCGTGTGTTAGCGCAAGGCCGAGCAGGGGGGGTAGGAGGGGGTCATGACCACGCGGCGAGTGGGGGGGAGGCCGGAGCCTGGACAGAGTCGGAGCAGGCGGCGACGCGGCGTGCTGCGGCGCCGCATGCGCAGGCGAGTCCGTCACACCCGTGCGCCTCCCTTTCTATCTTAGGTGTGTGGCTCTAGGGTTGCGTGTGTCCTATTGTTGGAAAAACAGAATGTCCGCACTGCGCCTGTTAACCAAGCGCACTGCGTGCGTTAGCGCGAGGCCGAGCATGGCGTGAGGGGCCTCCCCACCCCCCTGCGACCCACCCCCCTGCGAGGCCGAGCCTGGAACGTCGCGCCCCCCCCCCCACCCCTCCCCCCCCGGGGGGGCGGGCCCCTGGAACGAGCCGGAGCAAGCGGCGACGCGGCGTGCCGCGGCGCCGCATGCGCAGGCGAGTTGTCACACCCCGTCGCCTCCCTGTCTATCTTAGGGGTGTGGCTCTGGGGTTGCGTACTACACATGTTTGCGCTACATTTTTTGCACTGCATGGGTAGCATATTTCTTTATTATTTTTCGCTCTTACGTATCATTTTTTCTAGTGTACGAGTGTGCACTGCTTTGTTGCTTCTATATGCACTGCATTCATCATAGTCCTATGTTGCACGTGTACACATTTTGCACTGCGTCCATCCTTCTTTGTGCCAAATGTTGACTAGTTATGCCAATGCTACGGATGACTTACATTTAAGTACTGCATTAGGTGCACTGATTCTGTGTTGTGCACTGCACGAAAGTGCTTCTCTTGTGGTTCATTTTGAGCATGTACCGCACTTCATGCACACATATATTGAACTTCCTTGTAAGACTTTGGAGAACTACACACATTTTTTAGAGACCTATTACGGGACTAGCTGGGGCCTTGTTGTAGCTGGGTGGTCAATTTTTTTTCTTATCTGAAGAATTTTTTCTTTTGGAGTATATATATTTCACGTGAGTACAAATGATGTCATTTCTACTGCTTGCACCAACGTTGAGTACTGCACTGAACAAAAGTTGCTGCAGCCCCTTTGTTCTGCATTTGTGCATGTACTGCACTTCATTATACACTCTGTGAACTGCGTTATTTTTCTTATGTGAACTGTATTCACATTTTGGTATCACACATTAATTTTTTCAAAATTTTCTGGATACTTGTTCTAACACAAACTAATTTCAGCGAAAGCAATTGATCAGAAGCAAACTGTGACACAAAGCAAACACATAAAAAAATTTAAAGATAATTCTAAAACGACATTGTTTTTACAAAAGAAATGTTCGATATGAAGCAATGGACATAATCAAAAGCTTGCATACATGAAACAAAGAACAACACAACGACTAAAGTAAAGTGAAACTAAAACATAGCCCTGAATTATTTCTAGTTGCTGTATTGGATTACAGCCTTGTTCTTCTTCTGCTTTGCTTCTTTGTCTCTTTTTTCCCTGTCCAGTCCCATGATGACATCGTAGATGATTCTCCATGACTCATATGTTGCGAATGCATCTATTGCTGCATACTTGATAAGCTTTTCTGGCAGTGGGCAAAATCCCCACAGAGTATGGTCCTCCTTGCGGTTAATTTTTTTCTTCATGTCATGGTAGTGAATGTCTATCATCCTGCCGGCAACATCAGCCAAAGAGTCAAACTTCTTTTTATTGTATGGGTCTCTCCATTCCACCTGAATATCAATGTAGTTGTCAGAGTTGATCTCCAAACCAGATAGCTTCAGCTTGCTTTTGTCTCCTTCAATGGCGAATCCGACGAAGGTGTACTCACCATTCATGAGGAATTTGTCTAGTTCCATTGGCCTGCAAGATGTTTGTATAGAGTGAATATAGTTTATTTTCTTAGGAGTACATGTTTTTTGTTTTGTCTGAAACTAAACTGCAATATGAATATCTGAATCTGTTACATTGAGTAGTTGCTAATACTTTGTTCATCATAACTAGCAAATCTGATAATATATTGCATAAATAATGCATGTTTTGTGCATGATTGTATTCTTGAACTGAATTTCATACATGTTTTGTATAGTAATGTTGCAGTTTTCTATTGTTCAGTCAAATAGTTTGTATTTGGTAAAACAAAATAAAACTGTGTGTATTGCTAGATCATATAATTCAAGAATTGAGCACATGAGTGACATACATGGAGCCAGATGAAAACTGTCAATGAATTCATATGCCGTGCTTTTCAAAAATGAAAACCAAAGTTTAAATAGTGGCGATTGCAGTGAAGAAAATTTAAAATCAATATTGACAATCAATAGTACAGATTGATAGTTATTCTGACCTGTCTTTAGCTGCAGAGATGTGGTAGACAAGGCATTCTTTTTCTATGCATAGCTGGAGCACTGCTGCCCGCTGTGGCTTCACGTAGTGCGTGTACTCGACATCAACGCCGACTAGTTTGACGGGCATTCCGCCGAGCTTCCTCCTGAGTGTGGACAGCATCTTGTCCACGTCTTCACCCTTGCTTGTGCAAATGACGTGGAGCTTGTGGTTGCCGTGGAGGTCGACGTCGTGGAGCTCCCTGGTGTAGGCGGTGCTGCTTGTAAAGAGGTGCATCCGCCATGACTCTCCTCTGCTCTCTCGTGTTTGTTCTGGAGAGAAGAGGTTGGTGAAAGGAAGTTTGGAGAAGAAGATGCAATGGGGTTTTTTGGGGTACGAAGCAGTTGTGTTTTCCCTGCTCTCCTGTGCTCTCCTTGACAGGACGTGGGAGAGGTGGAGCGGGGTGGTAGCGTGGGGCTCTGTTTTTAGTTACGTGGCAACTACAGAGAGGTTCTGCTATGAGGAGGCTCTGTTAGTTCGTTGGACATCCGGAATGTGTCCTCTTTTTTCGTGACTTGTTCAGGTATGCACGCAACTGTCAAAAAATGTGATGATTGTGTTTTCGGTGAATTTTCCTTTAAGTGCACTTCTTTGCTATCAGAACAGAACTACTTGTCCACCGTAGTGTACTGCATGGAAGTGAAATTTATTCTTCGTGCACTGAATTATATCGGATTAGGATTGATACAGATGTACGCACATTTAGTTTCTTGATGGAGTTCTTTCATGCAGTTCTTTTTTTATAACGGACTGCTTTGCTTAACTAACAGGGCGCATTCTTCATTTTAGCAAGACTACAATGCAGTAGAAGGAGAACTGCATTTCAGAAAAAAATACTTCGTGCTTCACGTGGAGAACTGCATTGTTTGGCGTCGCGGACTGCATTTGTACTTTTACTTCGGGCTTTCTACGTTTTATTTATTAATAATGAACTGTAGTTTCTAGCAGTGCCCACACACATTTTCTTTTGTTGTTGTTATTCATTTAAAAAATGTTTCTCATTTTTCTTTGATGTTTTATTTTTGAAGTTATTGTTTTTTCTTAGTGGGCCTTGTTGGGCTGTGTTCGGGGAGTGAAGACGCATTGGGCCCAAGTCGGCCTGTGAGCACGGCTGGTTCCCGGTGCGTTGTGTGCGGCCTAATGTTTAGTCCCACCTCGCCCGCGGAAGGCGCGCCCAACCTGTTTATAAGCGTTGGTGAGGCAGCCGTATCGAACTCCTCTGGTTACTTATTTGGGCGCTTATACACGGCGCTCGCTACTCTATGCGCTCTGACCTATGGGCCCATGTGCGCCCGGCCCCATGCATTGTGGCTCAGAACGGCTCGCCTGCTATGGGCGCAGACCTACTACGAGACTGGCTGGGGCCGGCTACACCTAGGTGGTCAATTTTTTTCTATTGTTTTTTTCAATGTAGGGGGGCATGCACTGGTTTGTAAACCATCTGTGCACTGCACTGATCAGAGTTCTGTACTGCATGTGCACGCAGTCCGTACTACATGCATAGTTCTCATTTTTTTGTTTTCATGTTTGTGCTCTTACGTAATCTTTTTTCCAATGTAGAGGAGTGCACTGCTTAGTAAACATACCTGTACTGCATTGATTGTGTTCCTGTACTGCAGGTTCATATATTTCCGCACTACATTTTTTTCAATGTAGGGGTGTGCACTGCTCTGTAAACCGTCTGTGCACTGCATTGATCAGAGTTCTATACTACATGAACACGCATTCCATAGTACATGTACATTTCTCATATTTTGTTTTCATGTTTTTGCTCTTATGTAATCTTGTTTCTAATGTAGGGGAGTGCACTGCTTAGTAAACATAACCCGTACTGCATTGATTATGTTTGTGTACTGCACGTTCATATATTTCGGCACTACATATACATGTTGCATTTTTTTCTTTCTGTGTTTTTGCTCTTATGTATTCTTTTTTTATCAAATTTAGGGGCATTCACTGCTTCGTTGCGTATGTGTAAATTTAATACGACAGAGTATGTACTGCATTGGTACACAACTTGCACTGCATGCGTCTTATTTGCACACTGCATCTTATTTTTTGTTTTGCACACTGCTCGAATCTAATGATTCATAAGTAAACAACAGAGAACAAATTATCACAGGCATTCTGTACGACAAGTTCATCATGAGCAAACTAATTTCAACAGAAAGCAATCTAACATAATCAAAGTCACATCATTACAAGCGATGCTACATGGCAAGCAAACTAAGTTCAGCAAAAGCAAATGATCACAAGCAAACTAACGATACATAAGCAAACAACATAAATCAAATTTGATGATAATTCTAAAACGACGCCGGCATTGGTTGCTCTTTGGCCGGCACCATCTTCTTCTTCACCAGTCAGTGTCTCCATATCTCGTACATTGCGAAGTCCGTCCTCGGTGAGGGTGATGCAGTTCCATATCTCGTATGATGTGTAGGCGTACTTTGCCACGTACTCGATGTGCCTCATGGACAAAGGAAGGGTGGCCCAGCGCTTGTGCTCGTCGTCGGTGATCTTCTTCTTAATGTTGTTGTAGTAGTCGTCGATGAGCATGCCGGAGACGTCTCTAAGGGAGTCCAACTCCTTGGTTGCCTCGGGCACCCTCCACTCCTTCTGGATGTCGACGAAGTTGGCAACCTCCAGATTGACGTGGTCTAGCCTTTTTTTGTCGCCGTCGATGGAGAAGCCTTCAAAGGTGTACTTGGGGTCGGCGAGGAAGTTGTCAAAGACGGTGCACCTTTCAGCGGCACTCAGTTGGAGGAGCAGCACTGGGTGTTTCTTGCCAATGGAGAGTTGGCAGAGGGCTATTTTCTACGTCGCTTCAGGCTCATTGTTGTACTTGAGATCAATGCCGACAATCTTGTGGCGCTAGAGGCTGAGGTGGCGCTCGTACTGTGCGAGGGTGATAACCACCTGCTTCTTGTCGTTGGTGTGGATGACGTGCAAGTTGGTGTTGCCGTGGGCCTCCACGTCCTTGTACTCATCGGCAAACGCCATGGCTGATAGTAGGGGCTTGGTGTTTTGCGTGGAGATGGATGTGATGGAACGATTTGGTGGCAGCGCAATGGATACTTGTGTTGTTGTGGATGAGAAGGCCTATGGCAGGGGTCTAAATTTAAGGGAGGGCGTGGGGAGGGATGGCCGCATCAGATGAACTGCACGATCTCGCTGACGATGAGGTTTGTGCAAATCGTGGGTTGGTGTCGCGTCTGTGATCATGGGCTTGTTGCAATGGAACCACTCCGATTGGGTGGTTGTATGTGAACGTGGTGTTTTTTAACATGGTTTCTTTTTTATTTTTGATCAGTAGATTTTTTTAACCACCACTTTCTGTGCGAACGGGCATTTTGTGACGTTTTATATGTATCCTGCGTGATAACAAAACTACATTTGTTAGAGTTCCGCACTGCATCGTGTGCAACGGAGAACTGCATGTTGTGTACAGGTGCTTACTTCACAGTATTTTTTGTGTATCCTTGCTTGAGCCCCTGAATAAAGTACAATGTATTCCACAATTTTACGAGTTTTTTGCTGTGTTTTATACCATGTACTTATTCATGTATGTAATCCGGAACTGGATTTGCTAAACCGTACTGCTTCATGTAGCTAAATTCACTGCATCTTTCTAGTGCTGCTTACTGCATCAATTTTTTTGCCCATACTTACTGCAGTCCCTGTACAGGATGGGTAGGGGGGTTGGGGGCCCATTTTTTAAGTAAATGTTTTTTCTTAGTGGGCCTTGTTGGACCTGTGTTCATGGAGTGAAGACACATTGGGCCCAAGTCGGCATGTGACCACGGCTGGTTCCCGGTGCGTTGTGTGCGGCCTAATATTTAGTCCTACCTCGCCCGCGGAAGGCGCGCCCGAACTGTTTATAAGCACTGGCGAGGAAGCCGTGTTGAACTCCTCTAGTTACTTATTTGGGCGCTTATACCCGATGCTCGAAGCTCTATGCTCTCTGACCCGTGGGCCCATGTGCGCCCGGCCCCATGCATTGTGGATCAGAACGGCTCGCCTACGGTGGGCGCAGACCTACTATGAGACTGGCTGGGGCCGGATGCACCTTGGTGGTCAATTGTTTTTCTTTGTATTTTCTATCTTAATTCTTTTTTTCAATGTAGGGGCGTGCACTGCTTAGCAAATCATCCGTGCACTGCATTGATCAGTTTTCTGGACTGAATGTGCACGCATTACGTACTAAACATGTTTTGCGCTACATTTTTGTGCACTGCATTGGCAGGGGTGTGCACTGCTTTGTTGCCCCTTTGCACTGCATTCGTCATGGTCCTGTGCTTCAGGTGTACAAATTCGTCATGAATTTGTGCAGTCAAAGTCTTTGTATAACTTCCTGGTAAGACTTTTTTGTTTTGGTAACATAAACCTTTATTGATTGTCCTTCATTATTGGTAACATAATTTTCATTAACTCCTCTTTAATATTCAGTTTTGACCTTTTTGCATTCCTCTCCTATAAATGTAGGCCAACTTCTACCCTTCCTTTGCAGTTCATTTCTCCTCTAGCTGCAACTCCTCTCCTTTCTCTAGCCTCTCTTTATTTTTTACCTTTTCTAGGTTTTTGTTGCGATGGCTCCAGGCCCCTGCACGAATCTCTCCTGCTGCGGGCATGGTTGTGGTGTGCCGACGCACTGCGGTTGCTCAGCTTGCTCGCAAGCCTGTCGTGCTCGTCGTTGGGGGAAGGTATTGTGCCGAGTTGGGCGAGCAGAGCAGCTTGCATATGGCACAGTATTCACAGAAGGATTGGATATGGGCCACATCAACGTTTCTGCGTTCTATTCCGCCCTGCTTCACCGTGGCCTTGACCACACAAGTCCTTTTTTCCATCAGATTACGCCAATAGATGTTGAGACTCACTACAAGATGGTAATTTTCGCTCGATCTGATTTTTTCTTTGTGTTTTCCTTTTTATGTATAATTCCATACTAGTCTGAACTTCTAGTTTTTTAGGAATGTATTTATTTTGTTTTATTGAAGTGTACTTCACGTTGTACTTATATCTTATTTTTATTTCTTTGCTTGTGTGCATGGAGCTCGTGTTTTATTTTGCATGGTTACAATATGTGAACTTCTTAGATACTAGATGAGAAGTAATAGTTTCCACAATTTTCCTCGCTTGTAGGTTTTGTACTACATGCAGGTAGTCTCAAGAACTTCATAATAGTTGCAAGCGTACTTCTTGTGTGCAAGTTCCACACTGCACATTAGATTGAGTTTAATTTGTACTGCTTTTTTGTAGAAAATTCCCCAACTAGATGTTAGGTATCTCCGTCTCAAGAAGAAGGGAATTCTCCAAGTTGTTCTTGGTAATGGACACTTAAACCAGCCAAGTACCATGTAGGCGTTAACAGGCGGCTGTGTCTGCAGGAAGGGTGGAAGGAATTTTTCATTGATAGTGGCCTGAAGTCTGAGCAAGTTGTTGTCTTCAACTTCTTTGAACTCGAGGATCGTACGGTTAGAATCACGTTTGACGTGATTGGTTAAGGTTATGAGGTAGATTTTTAATAAGTACTTTTGTGTGAAGAACGCTTCATCTTTTTGATGTGTTTTGTAATAAGCACTTTTGTGATCTGACCCGCTTCAATTATAATTCCGAACTTCATGCTGCCAGTGAGCTATCTGCATTTTTTACATTGTTTTTACATTAATATGTGTCAAAGTTTTACTCTAGAGTGATATATATGGTATACTATATACACCATTTGTCTTTAAATGGTTTAGTTGAATAACTCATAGTTAGTGGGGAATTTGTGTTTACGTGAAATTTAAACTGATACATAAGTCATACAGATAAGAAAACTGCTATGCATATGATTAATTTATTGAAGTTCATCTATTTGGTCGTTAACTTGCTGCTTCTCCACGGTGACTGGAGCGTGTCCAATGTCGCACTTTCTTTTGTTTTCCGTGGCGGTGTTGCTAGTTCTGGTCTCTGCACCGCTGTGTTTGTAGTCCCTCACGTGCTGGTTGATGGTGGCTTTTGTTTTTGAGTGCTGTGAACTGCATCCTTTGTTGCTCCCCACATGCTTGTTGATGGCCGCTTTCGTTTTCCAGCGATGTGAACTGCATCCTTCTTTGCTCCCCGCGTGCTGGTGGATGGCTGCTTTTGTTTTCCAGTGTTGTGAACTGCATCCTTCTTTGCTCCCCGCGTGCTGGTTGATGGCTGCTTTTGTTTTTGAGTGCTGTGAACTGCATCCTTTCGTGCTCCTACCTTGTTTTTTGAAAGTGGTGTCGTTCTCGGTTGTTTCTGTACAGCAGCATTCCCTTGTGGTGGTCTTGTTGGCATTGTTTCTTCATGTTCTTCGTCCTCTTCACTCTCTTCTTCCTCCTCTTCTTGCTCTTCCTCATCTTCCTCATCTGTTTCTTCATAAGCCACTTCTTCTTCAGTTTCTTCATGTTCTTCGTCCTCTTCACTCTATTCTTCCTCCTCTTCTTCATCTGCTTCTTCATAAGCCATTTCTTCTTCAGTTGTGTCGCCATCTTCTTCTTTGATTTCATCTTCCTCGTCTTCCTCATTTTCTGATCTTGTTCTTTTGGGGCAGGTTCTTGAATTATGTCTCTTCCTCTTTTTGCAGATGCTACAACCTCTCGGTTTCGCCCATTTCTTAGTGTTGTGAGTGGAATTTCTGTTTGGTTGTGCATCGCCATGTCCTTGTTTTTCTTGTTCATGTCTTTTTGTACATGTCCTAGAATTGTGGCCTCTGATTTCATTACATGTCTTGCACCTTCTTATTCCTAGTGGGTGACCATCACTGTCCAGCTTAGGCTGTGGCTTACTGTTTTTGTCATCATTTTTGTCCTTGCATGCAACCTTTTTCTGGGTTGCGTCGCCCCCTTTCTTCCTTCCTCTTGTGTTTGAAACAGGAGGTGGAAGAATTGTTTCTTTTTTGATCGCACCAGTTCCGCCGTGTTCGGTATTTTCTACTTGCTCGGCATTATTGTCATGCTGGGATTTCTTTGCTTGCTTTAGTTTTGCTGCTTCTTCTTCTTCTTCATTCAGCACATCTACTTCCTCGATCAGTGCCCTCATACCAGACAACGCTCTGTGGCACCCAACATCGGACCTTGTCGCTCTGTTTGCAAGGTCCATTGTTGTTTCTGTCAGCAATTTTCTACGGCAAAAAAATGATGTTCCATCTGGTGCTGTTTGTTCATGGTCTCTTCTGTCAAACGTCGCATTTGATCTTGCATTACGGGTGTATCTTTTCATAATATACTCTCAAATGAGAAAGCATGCATAACACATGGACGCAAAAGAGCTCTGCAGACAACACATTGATTTCCTTTGTTTTGTAAGTGAACTGCATCGATCTATTGTAGTGGTGTACGAGATACTTTGTCGGGCTCTCAGGGCACCATTCTGCTCTGACTGCAGTGCTACGGTAGAGTGTTTCTTTGAAATCTGCAAAGACTGCCCTTGTATACACTTTTGATAGCTGAACTTCGAACCCAAACTGGGTTGTTGTCTTTACTTCTAGCTGCATGATCAGAAGTGCACTGTTACGAACCAGATAAATGAAAAAATTGTTTGTTTCTGTAGTTATATTTTTTAGCACTTTTTGATGGACCTTTTTTGTTTACCTCATTTGCTACTGTCTTTGTGTGCTTGACGGCCTTCCTGGTCTGAATGCACTTGTCCACCTGCTGAGCAAACAGATGGAGATCATGCTTCTCTTTGACAAAGTTTTGCTTTAGTATGTGGTTCATGCTCTCGCTTCTCTGCGTGGAAGTCATCCGAGCACAGAAAACTTCCTTGTAGTAAGCCGAGATCCACTCATGCCTGTCTTCCCACACCGAATTCATCACTTCGTCATCTTGCAAATTCTATCTCTGAATGAGGTCCTTCCATGCTCGTTCAAATTTTGACGGCATTAGTGGGTGGTTGAGCACCACATTGAGATCATCCTTGAGTCTCTCGTGCGCCTTACACATCAAGGCGAGGTGGTCTTTGAACTTCTTCATGATATGCCACCGACACAACTTTTGCAGAGTATGTGGGAGGATAGTTTTTAATGCTGCCTTCATCGAAGAACACTGGTCTGAGAAGGCACAAATAGTGTTTTTTATTAAGTTGTTTGTGTGTGTGTAAGATAGATGGAAGAAATATAAGTGCACCAAACAAATGTAAGTATGCAAGGTTTTTTTGTACCTGTGAGGATGCAGATTGGCGGCTTGTTGTTCATACACCTCAGAAATGTTTTGAAAACCCACTTGAACGATTGTATTGTCTCATCTCTCACGAGGGCAACAGCAAATATGGTGCTCTGTTGATGATGGTTCACTCCCACGAAGACTCCCAGCGGCATGTGGAATTTGTTAGTTTTATATGTCGTGTCAAATGTAACATAGTCTCCAAAATCTTCATATGATCCTTTGCAACTTGTGTTGGCCCAAAAGGCATTTCTTACACTGTTATCTGCATCAACATCATAATCATAGAAGAACTCTGGGTTTATCTTCTCCATCTTCTCGAAGAAATCCAGAAGTTTCTTGACATCATCTTGGGACTCTTCTCTGGCAAACATTTGTTTCCTGCATTTTCAAACGCAGTGCAAACTCATCTCATCAAACAGGAAAATAACTACCAACAGGATGCTCAAGCCATATGTTCTGTGATGTGCTTACTTGTTTACCCAGTCACGGCTAGTATGTCCCATGTACTGCAGACCACCGGACATACGCGACAGCATTGACATCATCTGAGCATGTGTGTGGTTGTCTAGTTGCATGTCTTTCACTAACTGGTCTATCAAGGGATCGTCTTTTTTGTGCGATCGCTTGTGCAAAAGCATCCCGGGGCTTTCCAACATCTTGTGATTGTGTTTGAGTTCAACTGTTTCTATCACAAATTTTCCCTCCTTCCTCTTTTTGACTCTAATCTTTGCCTTGCAGTCAATCTTTTTTTATGTCTTCTGACGTTTCCTTTGATAATCTGACGCAGTCTGCTTGTGCGTCCCTTCTCTTGAGCAGACAATGTAGGTATTTGTCTTGTGTTGTGCCCTCTGGCGTATGCCAAACCCTCCACGTCTTGCATAATTGTTGTAAAAGTCCCATGCCTTGTCGTATGTGGTGAACTTCATTCCAGCAGCAGGTATGAGGTTCGGCAGCATGTTTTTATCCTGCATTAAGCGCAATGCTCTATGAGATAATTTGTTTTGTTCTGTTTTTTAAATACGAGGAGTGCATACGAGTTTAAAAAAGCATTGCAGTGTTCCTAAGTTTTCAGAAGAATATGCTAGGTCAAACCTCACAAGAAATATCAGTGCGCACTGCAATGTTATCTGAATGGACTGCAACTATTATTATTATTTTTCAGAACATAAACTTACATGTGTGTAGAGTCATTGACCCGATGGTGTTTGCAGCTCACCGGGTTGTAGTGGACATGGCGCGGTTATAGCAGATCCATGTAGTTGATGATCTCGCGGCGGCAATAGGGAGGAGGATTTGTACCTGCTGTTGACTTTTGACCGAGGCACCGTTGGTTGTCGCTTTGTCGAAGTTGACGCAGCAGCTCTACTTGGAGCTCTGTTTTTCGGTGCAGCAGGTGGACGCTGAGCTCTGTTTTGGGGTGCAGCAGGTGGACGTGGTGGTAATCCAGTGTTGTGACGATGTCTCAGTGGATTGGTTTGAAAATTTTGGAGCGGTGGCACATCATCATCATCTACTGCAACATCGTGTTCAACTGCATCATCATTGTCTATTCGGACATGCTATCCAAACATAGTGAACTCGTGCTTATACTCTGGGTTGAGAACTGTTATTAGGTCATCTTCATCGTCGTCATCTTCGTCCTCCTGTCGGTGAGTGCCCTCCAAGATGAAGGTGACATCGTCGTCATCCTCGACTACCTCTTCTCCCTAGAAAAAATCCTCTTCCGAAGAGTAGTGCACCCTGTTTGTTGTCGTCAAGTATCCTCGAGAAATTTCAGGGGTAACCCGGCCAGTATCTCTTTCAGAAGAAGCTTTACTCTTCTGAAAGTTGTTGTTCCCTGGGTTGTCAATTATGCGCAGCATTTTGTATCTGCTGAACGTCATTTCCTGCACACAAAATGACCGAGCTGCATTGTCAGACAAAATGAACTAAATCATGCGAACTGCAATGTGTTACAAACGGTACTGCGAAACTAATGCATGCTGACTGCATCACCCTGCAATGTAAACTGAAATAACTGCATTGCATCGTTGTCCATAATGAACCTTGAAAGTGCATTATATCGACTAGAGGGGGGGTGAATAGGCGATTTTTATGAAAGTCTTCAAAACGTGGAAGTTATGAAGACAAACGATAGAAATAAACCTATTACCCTGCAGCGGAAGGTAGACTACACTAGGCAAGCCATAGTCAAGTATTCAATAGAGTGAAAGCACAATGACTAATAGCAGCAATGTAGTAAGGATCAGGTAGGAAGATATTATGAAGCCAAACAGAACACGCAGTCACTCAGTGAAGATAAAAGATAGTGCAATCATACAATGACTTCACAAGGAGTAACAGTACGTAAAGAGAAGGGAAGGATGAAACCAGTGACTCGTTGAAGACAATGATGTGTTGGACCAGTTCCAGTTGCTGTGACAACTGTACGTCTGGTTAGGGCGGCTAGGTATTTAAACCTGAGGACACACAGTCCCGGACACCCAGTCCTGAACACGCAGCTCAGGACACCCAGTCCTCACCGTATTCCC